>NC_090756.1:27914772-28066589 GCF_036898095.1 Palaemon carinicauda
CAAAGTAATTTAGTCATAATCTTAGTCTGTTTTTCATGAGTTTAGCCATCACTTGGTTCTTTATAAGGTAAAGGTATCTGGTGTCAGTTCCTGTATCATCTGGAGAGATGCACACCAGCATGTTAGGGCAAGCCCAACCCACTGTGGTGCCCAGCCCAAGTAAATGGATTAAACTCTTGGTCCCTGCCCCGTATCAATCTGCTGCCATGTGAATGCTAGGTGAATGAGTTACCGAGGTCCTAGCCAGGAGGTAAATTATTGATGTAGCTCTTGAGAAACTTATCACTTTCATTGAATAATTTTCTTGTAGTTTCCATTGGTAATTGCTAATATGCAACTGTGCTAAAATTAGTCTGGTTGAATGATTTGTACCTTATAACTTGTCATGATGCTGTTACAGTCACACACTGTAGGCTACAGTAGTGGAGCCGTTGTGAAATTCTGTTGGTTGATTTTGTACCCATTGTGTTCATGATACAGTAATGTACAGTATAGCCTTGTATCTTTTTATGCTACAACACATTGCTTGAGTACTAGTTAGTTTCCTTTGGCTATACAGTTGATGATAAAGTTATGTATGCTAAGTACTGTAGGTTTTGAAAGCCATCATGTACCCTGGAAGTGGGTAACCTAGATATCAGATTTTTATTTGTAATGAACACAGTTGGTTGAATTGAGTATTGAATTTAATATTAAATAAATGCAATGTATAGATCAATATAATTGTTTAATCCATCTAAAAAAGGAAATTAATAGATTGAGCATTGGATCATATTTCTTTGATTTCTGAATAAGACAAAAAAAAAAAAATGTTCAGTGCAAATCGGCTGTGAAGTGTATCGAGTTCAATAGATTTAAAAGGTATTATGAGGACTTGACTTTGAATTGTCCTGAGGCATTCATCGAGGTCACCTTTAGTAACAGACCCATAATTTCAACAGCAGTTTCAGCTCCGACCTCGGTGAAGGGTAACAGAAAGGTCATGATCGACTACTAGGTTGAGTTATCAAAGGGACAAACTGGTTTCTCAATCCTAATGCTTGATATGTTGGCTTAGTATCATAACAAGATAGAACTTCTGTATTTGTTATCAATATACTGAAGGTCCTTAACTTAATGAACAAACATTCAGAGATAGACAAATCCAACTGAAATCATAAATTTTAGCTAGTGTCAAAAAGTTCATCAGGAAATACAGTAATAAAAAAAAATATTTCTTTACTTTTGCAGCTGAAAATTGTAGACATGCGAGTTGAGGAATCCTACATTTGGCCAAAATTTAACGTATTTTGAATTATCATCAGCTTTTTGGAACCTGTTACATTTGTAAATTGAGGACATTCTCTACTATTTTACAGGCCCAAGATTGAAAGACAGTATAGGGTAAGGTTATTTTTTATACAAATGTGTTCAACTATATTAATACTGCAATTTAAGACTAATGACTTATATGAAATTTGCAGATGGAATCTTTCAACAACTATGAGGGTGGATTTTTTACTGAGCTTTTTTATCCAATAACTCTATGATGACCACAATTAGAGGCCCATATATATACTGGGGTTCATACCAGCATTAGCAAGATGATGATGTCATGCCAAAATACAGGTGGAGAAGAGTTGCCCGAGTAAGTAATAAAGGAATTCCCTGTAGTCTTATCCTGGGGATCCTTTCTCTCGTACCAGATTCCAGAGATAAACTAGGAAAGCTTTTCCAACAGGGCCTCTTGTTTAGCCAGTAATATTAATGTGTTAGATGTTGGAAATAGTGAAGTCTATGTGTGGGTTTTGGAACAGGGTAACTTGTTCTGGATGTTTGGAAATATACAGATCAGTACAAGTTTCTACTTGGTACAGTTGCTAATACTTCGCAAAACCGTGAGGGGTTTGGAACAATTGCACAAGAGAGACCTTTTTGCTTTCATATTTGGGTAGACTTTACTGAACCTCGACATCGCCATTACTGCCTGCTTTTAGTGTGGGATTCAGAAATAGAGTTTTTGAAGGAATTTAAACACAAATTTTCCATTAAATTTGTATCGGTACTTTCCAAAGTTCATGAGCATCACCCACCCTCCTCTCAGTGCTGTGTTGGAAAAGTTCCTTTAGCTATAGACAGATTTTCAGGTTGGAATAAGTAATGAGAACAAGGGTATTCATGCATTCACCCAAGTAACCTCCTGATAGGGCAGCAGCTATGCATGGCTGGGAGCTGTAAACATGTCAGCATATAACAAGAGTATCAGCCATAGAAAATTTTATATGAAGTTTGGAATTTGGGGCTTTCACTTCAATAGGGGGGAACAGCACTGAACTTCGTTCAAATAAATTATTTTTTAACCAAGATATTTCTTTGGAACCAGACAAAAGACCGACTCCTTGTTGAACCTTCCCATGATTAGATACCAGTTTGTTAAAAGAAAAATAAAAAAAAAAGAGGGGGGGAGGGGGGGCAAAGAAAGCCCAATAACTCAGAGTAATGCCCCACTTTAGCTCAGTTTGATGTGCATCTTTCGACTTTGTTGCTTGTCCTCAAGTGTTGAGTATGAAATGAAGTTCACATTACTTCTGTTCCTACATCTTAAATGAACGATGATTACTGTACTTCACATGGAGGCTTACATTATTAATGTAGGTTTGTTCCATAACTGGAATACAAACCTCGCTATTTAATAGGGGTATTACTTTCAGCGTAGCTGAAATGACGAGCCATTAATTTTTAACGAGGGTTAACTACCCACACCGCTAGTTAGGGAGGGTAGCTTGCTACCTCTCCCCCTCACACACCTGTGATTGAGCTCACTTTGCTTTCGGCTCGGATGTTGAACGGTCGTTGCCACTCTTCATCCTCGCTGACTTTTGGTGGCCATTATCGCCAATTTTTCTCCCTTTCTCTTTGAGTGTGTGTGAAGTTGACTTCTGCGACCATGCGCACCTGCCCTGGACTCTCCAGCGGCCCTTGTGGAACATGTATGTCGGTGGTTGAGACTGATCCTCACGCCCTTTGTCCTTCCTGCAGAGGTCAACAGTGGGATAGTGTTAACAAGTGCAGGGAGTGGTCTTCCTCCCAGTGGGAGAGGTTTGCGCGACGGCGGAAGAAGAAGTCCAAGCGGGATCTTTCTCCTTCGAAGGAAGAAAAACCCAAGGCCTCTTCTTCCGTCGCCCAACACTCCTCCGAAGCTCTTACTCGTTCGGTCTCTTACTTGAGACTAGTAGTAGTGTAGACCAAGTTATTAGTGACCAACCCCAGGTCTTGAGAGGGGATGTTGTTGCTTCCCCCTAGCAAAGCAGCCCCACCACTCTCCCCTGGTGAGGCCTTGTCACTAACTTCCCTTTTTCAGATACGGTCTTCCTTGGGGCTCATGGGTTCACCCTCCAAGGAATCCCTGCTGCAGTTCATCCGCATGGGTGCTTCTGTTAAACAATCATCGTCGCCGTCAGAGGTAGATCCACCGATTCTTGTCGACGTTGTTGTGTCGAAGGTGTCTCATGCAGCGTCATCCATCTCTGCCACTCCAAACTCCACAGCTGTAGCTGCCGACTTGGTTTCCCCCATTCCTGACCATCCTACGAGGGGGAAACTAAGTTCAACGTTGGTCTCTCCTGCAAGTGTTTCTTCCCCTCGGGGGAGTTCACTTATAGAGACTCCCCTTCGGAGTACTGCTGATGGTCAGCTTGCTGATCCAACAGCCCTCAGAGGGTGCATCCGTCGGAAGGCTCGCCTTCCTCTTCGCCTTAGAAGTCTCCCTTCGAGGTGCTTATTTGGTTCAACGTCATCACTGCAGTCCCCTGAAGAGGAGCCCCAGTCAGACCTTCATACATCATCCATCATTGCACCTGCAACCAGTCTTGTGACTTCGGTCCTGGACCTCTCTGCAGATCGTTTGCGATCTCCTTCGGTGGATGGTCATCCTTACAAAGGACACGTCGACCATCCATCCTCCAGACCTGCCGACCATCCATCATCATTCCTGTGGCCTGTAGAGCCCACTGTAGTTCCACTTAAGTGCACAGCTGCGTGCCATCACAGTCGCCCTGCGCGACACACGCTCAGACCTTCAGCGCCCACAAGCAGATCATCACTCTACAGTGCTTCGGCGTGCCCGTCAACCTGCTCGTCCTCACAGACGGCAGCAGCCTCACACGCTTATGGGCTAACATTCACCAACACGTCATCGCTCTCCTGCACGCTACGTGCCCACATGCCCACGATCACCTGCACACCCTGCGCGCACACACCCAGGGTCACCCATGCGCCAGCACACCACAGCGCACTTGCGCTCTCTTGCGCATACGCGCCTACAATCTCCTGAGCGCCAACGCTTGCCCACGCGCCAGCACTCGCCTGCGCGCCAACGCTCTCCTACGTGCCAGCGCCCTCCCCCGCGCCAACATCTGTGCCCTTCATCGCTTGCTCGCCAACCAGCGCGGCAAATGCCTGCGCCCCATGACTCTCCAGCGCACAAGTCTGTAGGTGAGACGACAACCACATTGCCGCCCTCACCTACACACTAACTTTCATCAGCGCGCCAGCGCTATCTGCACACCATGTGTCCACGCGCCAACTCTGTGCGCCACCATGTGCCCGCGCGGCAACTCTCTCCTACGGACGTGCGCCAACACACTCCTGCGCACCCACGCATGCTCCAAGATTCTCCCACGCTCGGCCTAACTTTCTCCGGCGCGCGAGCATGCGCACCAACTGGCACGAGCACGGATGCGTCATCCAGCAAGGTTGCCATCACCTCATTCCCCTTCCCGCAAACGCATTCCAACGCGCACTGCGTGAGAAGGGAAACACTTTCAAGCAGAGGGGTTCAGGATTTCTAAACTGCCTTCTAAGGCAGACCCACCTATCACAGTGATTCCTCGTAGGGAACCTTCGGTCCCTTTCCCTTCAGGGGATGAGTCTGACAGTGCATCCGTCAGCCAGCAGCCCTGGTTCAGTGCCTTAGTCAGAGCCATAACAGGCTTTCAAGCCTGTCCTGTCTGATCGCTCATCAGAGCGACCCATAGCTCTAGATCTAAGGCACGGAACCATGGCTTCCTCTACCCCTTTGAAGAGGAAAAGAGGAGTTTCTGACGCGATCACTTCCCCGAGGGCGAAGCTGACTCCATGCAGACCATCGAGACAAGTTCCTCCTGTTTCTCAGAGAGAGACTCCATCCCTGTCAGACGAAGACCTCCCGTCACCAAGGGAACCGCGCGTGGAGAGAGACTCCTCTATCGCACCAATGGAGGAAACCTCTCCACGCCAAGAGTTCCCCGCAATCTGAGATCAGGAGGGACATCCCACAAAGATCATAGATGTTGGAGTCTTGCCTCCTTCCTCGGAAGGAATCCAAAGACACTAAAACACTGCCAAAGTCCTCCACTAGGGCTAGAATGGAGACTGCCAGCCACTCAGGGAATGTCCGCTATTCACCCCAAGAAGAGCCTTTGGGGATAGGAGACTTTGCTGCAAGTGCTACAGCAGGAGACCACCAAGAGTCAGAGCATGCATTCTGGCAGGTTCTGACTCTAATGAGGGTTCTCAATGGGTTTTCCGACCCAGAGATACTCCCTCGACAAGGCAAAGACACGGTCTTAGACCGCATCTTTGGTACTCAGAAACCCTCAAAGACCAGTGCAGCCCTGCCCTGGTCTCAAGGGGTGAAGAGTACCAGGGATAAGATCTCCCTACAGCTCTCTGAGTTTTCCTCCTCCAACCGTGCCGGTACCACAAACAAGCTCATCCCACCTCCTCGCGTACAGCAGAGGAGGTACTTCGAGATCCTGGAGGAACCCAGTTCAGCTCTTCCTCTTCACCACACTCTGGAAGAGCTAACCAGGGGAATCCCTCTTGAGAGGCTCCAACCGGGAGGTCTCGTTCTCGACAACCTAGATCCTTAATCAGGTGGTCACCAAGTATGCTATGCAAGCTACTTCGTGGCTGGACATCTGGTTAGGGACCTTAGGTATCCTGATACGGTCCAAGGATTTTTCCAAGGAACATACTAGGAAAGCTATGGAAACCTTCCTTCTCTCAGGCACTCGCACGATCGAGTTTCTTGCCCACCAAGTCTTGAACTTGTGGGCAAACGCCATCTTGAAACGTCGAGATACAGTGTATGAGAGGTTCCACCAGAATGTCCCTATCCTCGAGATAAACAGGCTCAGACATTCCTCCGTAGAGGGGTCCCATCTGTTTGAGCTTAAGGATGTGGAACTTGCTGCTGAGATGTGGAGGAAGTCTCATTAAGACTCCCTCCTCCATAAGGCTTTAACACCCCAACAGTCCCGTCCAACCAAGACCGTAACAACGACGAAAACAGCAGGGAAGACTGTGATGTCTAAGCCTTTTCTTGTCAAGGACAGGAAAGGCAAAAAGTCCTCCAGGGGAAGAAAGAATCCTAGAGGGAGCAGCCGAGGCTGCAAATGCTAGGATAGGCATTCCCCCTGCATTTTCACCACGGAGGGTGATGCTTACAAAGTTGCTCAGACAGGTGGAAGCAACTCGGGGGCGATTCCTGGTCAATCTCCTTGATCCGTCTAGGTCTGCGTCCTGTTCATAACATCTCTACCTCCCCTACCTCCCCTGACCAGGAATCCAGTGCCATGGGATCGCCAAGGGGGCAAGCCCTTCGAGCAGAAGTCCAGACTCTGTTGAAGAAGGGCGTTCTCCAAGAGGTCCTCGATGGATCCCCAGGCTTCTTCAGTCGACTCTTTCTTGTAAGAAAGGCCTCTGGAACTTGGAGACCAGTCATCGACCTGTCAGCCCTGAACAAGTTTGTCACACAAACTCCGTTCAGCATGGAGACGGCAGACACGGTCTGACTAGGAGTAAGACCGCAAGACTTGATGTGTACGCTGGACTTAAGATTCAGCCTAGACAACAGAAAGTACCAGTTCAAGGTGCTGTGCTTTGGTCTTTCCACAGCACCACAAGTTTTCACCAGTGTTTACCCTAGTATCATCTTGGGCACACAGGATTGACATCCGTCTCCTCCGTTATCTGGACGACTGGCTGATCCTAGCAGACTCGGTGTCGACCCTTCTTCAACACCGAGACAAACTTCTGAGACTTTGCCAGTATCTGGGGATCATGGTAAATCTCGAAAAGTGTTCTCTACTCAGAGACTGGTATACTTAGGCATGATCATAGACACCAATCTCAACAAAGCCTTCCCATCAGGCGACAGGATAACAAGGCTTAGAAAGGTCACAAGACCTTTTCTCAGACGAGAAGAACTTCCGGCCCATTCGTGGTTACGTCTCCTTGGTCACATTTCATCGTTGGCCCGTCTAGTTCCCAATGGTCGCCTCAGGATGAGATCCCTCCAGTGGCGACTCAAGTCCCGGTGGAATCAATCCCACGACTCCTCGGACATCCAGATCCCCATGGGACCTGCGGAACTGACAGACCTCTAGTGACAGACGAGAATCTACGAAAAGGGGTGGACCATCCTGTCCTCCCCCCCCTCCACAGATTTGATGCTGTTCTGGGACGCTTCTAAAAAAGGGGTAAGGGCCCCACGTGCTGCACCACATGACCTCAGGCCTCTGGTCAGAGTCAGAAAAGTACCTCCACATAAATGTCCTAGAGATGAAGGCCATCTTTTTTGGCCCTTCAACAGTTCCAACAGTTTCTGGCAAGCCACTCATTGGTGGTGATGAACGACAACACCACAGTAGTGGCTTACATCAACAAGTAAGGAGGTACTTTTTCGCAGCAACTCTCCCATCTAGCAGTAGAGATACTGAGATGGGGCAAAATCCACTCGATACCACTATCGGCACGCTTCATTCCAGGCAAAAGGAATGTGCTCGCCGACAACCTGAGCTGAGCATCTCATATAGTGAGTACCGAGTGGTCTTTGGATCATATAGTAGCCAACAAAGTCCTGACTTTTTCTCCGACTCTGGATCTTTTCGCAACGGCCCTGAACTTCAGGCTCCCGCTGTACTGTTCCCCAGTCCCAGACCCCAGGCTCTCTAGCAAGATGCTTACCAACAACGGTCGGACAACATCGACGTTTACGCCTTTTTCCCCGTTCTGTCTGAAGAGGAGGGTACTCAACAAGAGCAGAACATTAGTCAATCTTTCAATGACTCATAGCTCAGCTATGGCATCACGCAGAATGGTTCCCGGACCTTTTGCAACTCCTAATGGAGCCACCAAGAGAAATCCCTCCACGACACAATCTACTTAAACAACCACACACCAACATCTTCCACAAATCCGTAGCGCGACTTCATGCCTGGAGACTATCCAGCATCTTCTCTCTGAGAGAGGATTTTCACAACAAGTTGCGATTTGGATGTCTGGCCATCTGCGGAAATCATCAGCAGCAGTCTTCCAGGCAAAGTGGAAAGTCTTCTGTGGTTGGTGTGGAACGGGTATCTCTCCACTCGATGCCACTATCCCAGCAATAGGGAAGTTCCTTGTGTATTTGCGTGAAGAAATGCGCCTATCAGTCTCGGCAGTGAAAGGCTATCGCTCAGCCGTAAGCCTCGCCTTCAGACTGAAGGGAATTGACATTTCTTCATCGCTAAAACTTTCTCTACTCATACGGAGTTAAGAACTTACCTGCCCTCAGTCAGAAGTGAGACCTCCCCCATGGAACGTGGTTCGAGTTCTCGGGTCTCTTAAGAGACCTCCTTATGAACTATTACGCCAGGCAACAGATCGCCAACTGACTTGAAAGACGGTGTTCCTTCTAGCTTTGGCCTCGGCCAAGCGAGTCGGTGAACTTCACAGTCTCTCATACGACATCGCCCATTCAAGGGATGGGGAGAGGTAACGTCCAGCTTCGTCCCTGAGTTCATTGCTAAGACTCGGAACCTGGGAGTAGCGGATCCTCGATTTGACTCCCTCCGGATTTCTAGTCACCATACCGTAACAGATGACCCAGACCATCTCTTACTATGCCCCGTAAAGAGCTTGAGGCTGTACCTCAAGAGAAATGCCGCAGCCCGTCCTCATGTGCCAGCACTACTCGTCGGCACAGGAAGGACTAAGAGGAGGGTCACCAAGAACACCATCTCAGCATGGATTCGCAGGGTCATTGACCTTGCACTGAATCCAGACCCTCCTCTGTCACATCCCCCCAGAGCATATGATGTCAGCGGCATTGCTACGTCCCTGGCCTTCATAAGAAATTATTCAGTGACGCAGGTTCTTCAAGCTGGGGTGTGGAAACGTAATAACACGTTCACATCCCACTACATGCAAGACGTGACCCACAGGAGAGAGTATATGTTTTCTATCGGTCCTGTGGTGGCTGCACAAGAGTTGGTTTAAAACCTCAAGCTCCTTATTGGACAAGTAGCAGAAGGTTGAGGGTATTGTTACCAAGTTTAAGTCTGCATGAATAAAAAGGTTTGACTGGCCCTTATTCTTTAATCAACATCCTCTCTCTTGGTGAAAGCAGCATCCTGGGTTCTCTGCATAGCTGACCTCAAACCACTGCAGGTAAACCATGCTCCCTTGTGTACCTAATATTAAGATTAATACCAACGTACCCTGACGAGGTGGTATTGGGAAAGTCCTAATGCACAGTTATCCATTTGAGAACTTCGGTACAACTTTCTAGGACAAGTCACACTTCTTCATACCTTCATACACAGCTTGCGTAGGCCGCAGACCTTGCGTAGCAAGGTTTTAGCGAGGTGCAGGGGCTCCTTATTTCTTGAGTGCTAACACAGATAAGGAGCCCCCGGGCAAAGCCAAAAAGCCAGACTGGCACGGACGTCCACCCTTCCTAATGGGTGAGTCATCCCTATTAAATAGCGTGGTTTGTATTCCAGTTACGGAACAAATGACATTCGTAGATTATTTGTATTTTTCCTAACTATACAAACCTTAGCTATTTAACCAGACTTACCCGCCAGCCCTATCCTTATTGAAGTCCTACCTGCAAGCAAAGTGAGCTCAATCACAGATGTGTGAGGGGGGAGCGGTAGCAAGCTACCCTCCCTACCCCCGCTAACTAGCGGTGTGGGTAGTTAACCCTTGTTAAAAATTAATGGCTCGTCATTTCAGCTACGCTGAAAGTAATACCCCTATTAAATAACCAAGGTTTGTATAGTTAGGAAAAATACAAATTATCTACAAATTTGTCATTTTAATTTGCTCCTGCCGTACCACAGGACGTTGGCAGCACTCCCGGACATGTAATTTTGTAGTTTAACATGTTAAGAATTAGCCCAAAGAATATCGAGGTCTAAGTCAGTAACTGGCCAGTGGAAGTGTCGGGCTACAACATCAATGAAGGGTTAACAGAAATGTCATTATTGTATAGTGTGTGTGTTATAAAGTATACATACAATGCCTGCTTTTGTGGCCCCATATCATAAGATGGGACTTCCTTGTACATTATATTCTTAATACTGCATACTATTTAAAAGGCTAAGATAGGAAGTATAGGCGAGTGGTATTTATTTATAAGAATGCATTTATCTGTATTACTAATACTGTACAATTTAAAACTAAAATAATTTAAATCTTTCAGATGGATGCCTGCAGAACATGGAGGAGGACGATGATGATAAGTCCGTGCCTACTGGACGACAGTGATGTTTTTTTTTTTTTTTTTTTTTTTCGGGTAGGCCAGGCCCAGCAACTACCAAGATCATATTGATGGATACTAAAGATACGTCTTGCAAGATAAAGTCTGCCACCAATACCTGTCTGCAGTGGCCAGTGTCATGATAACGCCAAACCTGAGGCCTTTGTCCTGCAGTGGATTAGAAACAGCTGCATTTTTTGTTGTGTATTACAAAGTTGTTCCGTACTGGAATACAAACCTACGCTATCTATTTAGGGGTATTACTTTCTGCGAAGCTGAAATGACGACCCATTAAAATTTAGCGAGGGTTAACTACCCACACCGGTAGTTAGCGGGGTTAGCTTGTTAACGCTCCCATTCACACACTGGTGATTTAGCTCACTTTTAGCTCGGATGGAGACCGGTTGTATCTGCTCTTCCTCCTAGCCTATTTTGGACTGCCATTAACTTTTGTCTTTTGACTTTTTCCTATTTTATATATATATATATACACACACATATATATATATATATATATATATATATATATATATATATATATATATATATATATATATATATATATATATATGTATATATATATATATATATATATATATATATATATATATATATATATATATATATATATATATATATATATATATATATATATATATATCTCAAAACATTCTTAATGTTCATGTATTTATATATGTAGAAATGTTGTAAGTTTCCTTTCCAGTGTTTGTGCTGTGCGTGTGATACGTAACGACAGGTTCTCAAGACACTGGTGCAAGGCAGGGGAACCTTCCGCTCCAACCTCTCCCCCCTTGTCCATCGGTCTTCCCCATCGGCAGATAACTTACCGTTGACTCGGTCGCCGCAGGGGAATCGTCATCGTTTGGACCCTCCTCGTTCAACTGTTGTCTTCGCTTTCCCTCTTCCTAAGGGAAACATATGGATTACTGAGCGAAGGGAGTGTGACCTCTCAGAGATTGACTACGGTCTTTCTCTTCTCAAGGCCGTTCACCTTTCATGGGCTTCCAACAGTGTACTTACGAGAGAAGCACCTTTCCCGTTGGCGGGTTAGGTTGCGCTTCCGATTGTTGTTTCAATTATTTACGGGAAATTATAATTGCTTGTATTGGTAGGAGAACCAGATTTTAATCACTCCCTATGGTGAGCATTGAAATTGTCAACAAAGACAAAAGAGGCCTCTCTCTCATCTTGCATCTAAGCCATAACGGTAAGAATACAATCGAAGATAAAATCATCTGCATTCAAAGCAGCACTTATGAGGAGCTGGGTACTCTGTCTTAATATACATCGCCATTCCCCTGGTCCTAGGAAAGGCATCCCTTTTCAAAATTATTGGCTTCTTAAAACCAGTTATAAGAAGCTCAGATGAGTGCATCATATTAGGAACCAAAGTTTTTGAGCCCTAAAGAATATTTTACTGTCTGGATGCAGCTATAAGGTCTTGAAAATTTGCGTGAAGGCCACGAATATTGCAATACAGTATAGCAGATGACATTGACGAAATTCAAGACATACTGGTCCTGGATTTCGCTCAATATTTCCAGACAGCATAAGAATTAATGGTAAGAAAAAAAGATACTCATACTTGAAAACTAAATTGACAAGAATGATAACGAAAACATTATGTACAGAATTATAAATAAAGAAATTGATCAAACCCATAGAATATAGGAAAAATATCAGAAAGACTGGTCAACATAAAGGAGCCAATACACCATGCGACTAACGAGAAGATAGTAAGGATGGTCTTGAAAAGAAAAAGAAACAGATGAGTAAAAGACAACTTCTTGGTAAACCAACAGGCATCCATGGCCCTTCTATTAAGCCTGCCCAACACAACATTAAAAAAAAAGGTAGAATAGTGTGTTCGAGTGTACCCTCAAACAAGAGAACTGTAACCCAAGAGTAAGACCTTGGTACAGAGGCTATGGCACTACTCAATACTAGAGAACAATGGTTTGATTTTGGAGTGACCTTCTAGAAGAGCTGCTTACCATTGATAAAGTCTCTCTTCTACCTTTACCAAGATGAAAGTAGCCACTGAACAATTACAGTACAGTAATTAGCCCCTTGAGCAAAGAAGAATTTTGGTAATCTCAGTGTTGTCAGGTGTATGAGGAAAGACAAGAATGTGTAAAGAATAAGCTAGACTATTCAATGTATGAGTAGGCAAAAAAAGAAATGGACTGGAACCAAAGAGAGGGATCCAATGTATTACTGTCTAAGGATCCAATAGCTGTCTTAGCAGTCATATCTCAACGGGTGGTCGGACCGCATCAGCTGCGTCCAGAGCTTCCCAAACTACGCATTCCTTTTCACTTACCTTCTCTTTCCTTAACTACTAGAGTAGGGAAGTCAAATAGGATAATTATGGAAACTAACGCTTGTCAGAATTCAGGCTGGAACATTGTTCAGCCAGCTAAAGCCTTCCGCCCCGCCATCTCGGCGTGGGATGATGTCATCAGGGGCGCCAACTTTTCTGTGCATGAAAGATTTTCTTCACGTGCAAGACAAGCGTACAACTAATCCCAGGGTATTCCCCACAAGGTCAGATAATGTGCTGGTTTTTAAATATAAAACTTACCCGCTGGTTATATAATAGCCTAAGTCCCCGACGCCCCGGCAGAAAATTCAAAATCTCTTGCGCAGCTTAGCGCATAAAAACCAGGTGTACCCCAGCGCCCTCGCGGTACCACAGGAAGAACTATCCTCAACCAATTCAGATTTTTTCTGCCGCCATAGCTGGCTGAACTATTGGAAATTCTCTCTTGGTTTTCTTACTCTGTTTGGACGTTATTTGGTGATGTATTAACGTCTTGGAGTTTTGGCTTTCGCATATTTGTTTTATTTGATCTGTGATCACGTATTTTAACTTAAAAGGTAGGGTTGGAAGGTTTTGCAACCTATTTTAAACCTCACTAAAGCATAGGGGCAAAATGTAAACATTTCGTCCATGGATGACGTCAGCCTCTTCCGTAGGCTAAAAGTCTGTCTTGCCTTTTTAGAAAATAAGTGATTTTGCTTTTAGAGTTTTAAGTTATAAATTAAATTAAGGAATCAAGACTTCTCTTCCTTGGAGAGATTGTATAAGGAAGGGAATAACTTTCAGAAACTCATGAGAATTTTTCTAAAGAGTTTCCCTCATATTTTTGATCTGCTGCTCCTCGTTTCGACCAGAGTTTTCGCTAGTTGAGTTGATTGTGTCGCTATTTATTTTGTTTTATTTGTATTACAAGCCAGCTACAACCCTATTTGGGAAAGCAAGATGCTTTAACCCAAAGGGCTCCTTTAGGGAACGATGGCCTTGTAAATTAATGGTAAAATAAAGTAATGAATTAACATTAAATCATTCTCAGAAAAATAACGAAGCTTACTGTAGAGATGATACAGCGCTTGCAGCTGCTACAACAGAAGGGGCATTAAGGCCTTTATGAGAATAGTTCGTTAAAGTATATCTCCCGCCACGAGCAGATCTTTTATGATTTGATGTTTTATGTTTTTTAAACTGCTCTTGTTAGTGACTCGTAAACATAGCACAGTGCTCTGGAGGAGGTGTTTGTTCGTTTTCACCTTGCCCCTAGTCCTATATCTCTAATTTACGTTCCAACCCTTGGGAAAAGGAAGGTCGGTAGGCTTAGGTTCTTCACGGACCTTGTGCATTAAATGTCTATTCCGCCATGCGATATTGTTGATGTAGTCCAAGACGGTCTCTCTCCACTTTGGAATGATGAGGTAATGCTCTTTTCTTCGCCTATGATTGGCGAGCTATGACATCACAACCATGTGACATAGTATCTTGAAAAGAGCGGAGTTGGAATGTCTTGAAGCGCAGATCGTCATCGCTATGGTATCATGGATCTTGTAACTGTTTTCTGCATATTAGAATGCAGTTCCCTGACGAGAATAACATTCTACGTTTTCCCTGTCTACCAGACTAGGTAGTTACTCGTCATGTATACACGCGAGCAGAACTTACCTTCGCAGCAGTGGGGTTTTGATGCGTGAACAGGAAGCAATCGAATGTGTTTTTTCTTCCGCGAGAGAAGCGGAAGTCAGACAAGTCACATACAATCTTAGCACTTCCTCTGGATTCTGACTCACTTTCAGGGAGGAAGGACTTTGTCCTCATCGAAGGACGCATAATCTGGAATTGGTAGTCACCAATCAGTTTGTCCAAGACCTTTCAGGAGTCATATGTTTTTCTATTAACTTATCCTGCAGTATCTAACGTTCGCCGGAAGTTTTTCTTTTCGGAAGAAGGCGACGTGTCGGCACCTGATTCGTTTAAGACACATAGTTCTTCAGGGGGAAAAGGTGCTCATTTTGCTTCTGTTCACACTTCTCCTTCCCCATTTTGGAGTAAGGTCTATTACTTTCTTCTGAGGTCTAGCGACTACTGTTGACGGTATCTCACGGCATTGGATACATTCAGTTCGCGCACAAGGCGCGCTTGAAATGTCATAGGGACTCTCCCAGGTCGTTCACAGGACTGCGGTTGATGCTCTCTCCCGGCCTTCGCCCACGCTTGAGTTGGCGCACTCGCTACCCCACAAGTGTAGATTTGGTCTGAACTAAAAGAGGTCTATTTCATCTGTGTTTAGCGTTTACGATTCTCGGGGAGGGAGAAAATTTTCTCCTAAAGAGTCTAAGGACTACCATATATCAAAGAAATGGTTTTCCGATTAGTGTCAGAAGGCATAGTTCTCCTATGCTTAGTAGCGCTTCCTTACAGAGATATGCTCGTGTTACGAGAAGCGTTAAAGCGGGTGCTTGTAGCAGTCTGATCTCTCTCTTACGGCAGACGTCGTGCAGACACAGACGCAAGTTCTGGTCTCTCCCTCACGCAGTCCTAGACGCAGACGCCAGTCTGGTTGTATGTTGGACGCTAACAGATAAAGTTGATCCTTTCAACAAGTTGTCCCATTTTCGCGGTCTGCGGGACGCGTGACTATCACTCATGCGTAAGCATCCTAGGCGTGGACAACTCTCGGCTATCAGTTCCGTCTTTCCGTCAATGACCGGACGCGATGCTGTCGCCTCCACGCTGCACGCTGTAGATTTACAACAAGCCGGGCACACCCACAGCACTGTGCCCACACGACAAGGTGAACGCATACAGCACGCTGACACCTTACGGAAATGCAACCACATGCGACATTATGGTCGCATGCTAGACGCATACAGTCAAGTCTTGTTCTCACAGCAGATTAGCCAGATTATTGTCTCTCCTTCGCATCTCTCTGGCCTTGCAGCTAACGCTCCCTCTTGTCAAGCTTTGGCTTTAAGTTTGTTGAATGCTTGCTGATTACACACGAATCAGGTCTTAACCTCACAGCATGAGGTTCACGTTGTTGACGCTTCTTTTCAACGCCTAGCTTTAATATCGGTTTCTTGCGACCGATATGGACGAGTTTTGGGAGGCGGTTCTTGATCCCGGTTCTCTTTCACAACATGTTGAGTGTAGGCAGCATGCTGGAACCGTTCTGGACTCATGCTGGGACCATGCCGGGTCAGGATCACGAACGTTTTATGTTAAACCATCAAGGTTTAGGTCTAGCTGCCTCCAGTTTTTCTGAAAACCTCTTAGATCTAGAGGGTTGTTCGAAGGAGACAGCTGAGGCTTTTGATTGTACAAAGGACATTTGCCTCAAGGTTTTCCAACCCAATTAGAGTGCTTTATGGAGTGGTGTAGAGCTAGAGCCTGCTCTTAATTAGGTAACTCTAACACAAATGGCCTATTTTTTCTTTGACCTTAGAAGAAAACACATTTTCTTCCCTCCTCGACCATCAAAGGGTACAGGAGTATGCGGGCATCTGTCTTCAGATGCAGAAGATTGGATCTATCGAATAGAGACTTTATAGATCATCTCAGATCATTTGAGAGGACTTGGAGGCATCAGCAAGATGCTCCAGTCTGAAATTCAGGGTTCATTTCTGGAGCTTCGCGGTAGTGACAGATCCTACCCTTTACACTTGGTTTCTTTTTAAGGCCTAACTTTGGAGACTTTCTGAGTAAGTCTACCATAGTTGAGAGTCAGTGAAGTTCACTCTTTTAGCAAGAACATGGACTTCACATTGGTTAAGCCATAGGTACCTTGCAACCTGGATTCTTGGTTATTAATAAACATCTTTCTCATCCATATCCTAAATTTTTCGGTATCACTATTCTCTCGAATTTGGTTTGTGATGGGCTGAGAAGAGTTTTTTGCCCGATTAAAACGATGAAGTATTATTGGGACAAGAACAAAGAAGTTAAGAATCTATTCATAACTCTTAGGTGCATGGTCAAGAAGCCTGCGATAAGAGTTTTTTGCCCGATTAAAACGATGAAGTATTATTGGGACAAGAACAAAGAAGTTAAGAGTCTATTAGGTGCATGGTCAAGAAGCCTGCGATACATGTCTAAACATTCTGTCATCTCGTATAGACTTTGATTACGAAGGTTCTTCCACACGGTTGGGTGACAGATCATAAGACGTTGAAAGGGTAAAGACTCACGAAGTTAGAGCTGTAGAAACTTCTGTAATCTTTAAACTAAACTGTTCTCTGCAAGCATCGCGTATACAGTCTTGTGAAGGGGTAATCCTGTATTCGTCTTGCTTTACTTTTACCGTGTCCAGTCTCTATGAAGACGTCTACGTTTTGGGATCACTTGCAACAACGAGTGCAGTAGTAGGTGAAACATTCTCCACTACATTTCCCTAAATTCCTAGTACCCCTGTTCTTCTCTTGGAACTGTTATATATATTTTTATGAATGTACGTGGAGATTGGTCGGCAATCTTCAGCAATCTTTGACCTAGTCAGGTGGTCATTTTGTTCCTAGAGAGCGCCTGGAAC
Source organism: Palaemon carinicauda (assembly GCF_036898095.1). Taxonomy (NCBI): domain Eukaryota; kingdom Metazoa; phylum Arthropoda; class Malacostraca; order Decapoda; family Palaemonidae; genus Palaemon; species Palaemon carinicauda. The sequence continues at coordinate 27,932,182 of NC_090756.1, forward strand.
AAGGGTATTAGTTGAGGTCCTGTCATGTTATAGGAGGTTGTACCGTTTGACAGCTCCTAGAGATCATCAGCCCCGAGTGGATCACTGGATCTCCTAAGGATAGACAAAATGAGGCAGAATATTGCTGTCAGCTTCCTTATCAGGTTAGAACCACTTAAGTTGTTTATGTAACTCTTAAGTGAATTTCCAATTATGCTGTTGTCTCTGACCCGCCACCAATGGGTGTCAATCAGCTATTATATAACCAGCGGGTAAGTTTTATATTTAAAAATGATATTTTCATAATAAAATAAATTTTTGAATATACTTACCTGCTGGTTATATAAGATTTAGACCCACCCTCCTCCCCTCTAGAGACCATGGGGCATGGAAAATCTGAATTGGCTGAGGATAGTTCTTCCTGTGGTACCGCGAGGGCGCTGGGGTACACCTGGTTTATATGCGCTAAGCTGCGCAAGAGATTTTGAATTGTCTGGCGGGGCGTCGGGGACTTGGACTATTATATAACCAGCGGGTAAGTATATTAAAAAATTTATTAATTTATGAAAATAACATTTTAGGCATGAGAACTTTTCTCCAACACATCAAAGTTGAGATATCCTCCCTAAAAGGTCTAGGTGGTGGCCCAAACTGTGACCTCCCGTGGATATGAATGATTGTCTACTGAGGGGAGTCCCGTTCACGGAATCCTGAACTTGAGTACGGACTAAACCTCTTCAGGCAAACTAGAGAGAGAAACCCTGTTTAACATGCAGCTCTCGGCCTCTGAGAATTCTTGAAGCCATCAGGTCCCAGGCTTACTACCTCTGGCTTCGTTTGAGCAGAGAAATTTATTTGCACCATCTGGGATCTTTCAGAGATCATTTCTGTTCCAAGTGAACTTTACTAGCCTAGTTCCATCTCCCTAGGGAAAGGATGTACCTACATTTTCCTCCGTTTCTTCAAGCACTGAAATGGTAAACATGGAATTAGCAGCTATGTTTGTGATCCATACCTGTTCATGGCTCGACCATTGGTCTAGAGCAATACTGTATCCTGCAATGCGACTAGGATCGTTATGTCCTATGTCAATTAGAAGATTAGTCATGAGCAGGGTCAAAACCCCAAGAAATCCTTTCAATTCAGGTCGTCCGTCTATGGGGGAAACTGTCTTATAAAGGTGTGATGTAATCTTGGCCAGAGGCTTGGAACAGCTGCCCCCTGGAGAGTTATAAGTCTGCTTTGGTGAATTCCCCCTATCTGCTCTCCCAGGCAGAGGTAGTCGGCAATAGTAAAGATAGCAAGATGGGAACAAACTACCTTGGAAGGAAGAGATACAACAACTGGTATGCCACTCTCGCTCCCACAGAGAGAATTGTGTAAGATAGTCATATCCAGTAGTTCAAACTACTCTGACCACTTGAAGGTAAAGGCTGCAGGTTCAATGGCTCCTACTAGTAATATGTGCGTTCCCGGGCTTACCACAGGTAGGGAGTGGACGTTAAAGTGTGGGAGGAGCTTGTAAAATTGGTCAAGGACCAGTCTCTGAACCTTGATATAGCATGTTCAGGATATAGCTCTCCCCTTTTTCTTTCCTTCACTACCATGGTTTGACTAGATACGTTTCCATTAACTGTGCTGAGGAGGACATCTCTGGCCTCCGGTGTTAGACATCCACTTCTTCAAGAGTATTCTAATACCAGCTGCAGGCAAGGGAAGAACCTGGTTCAAGTTTCCATTTCACTGAGCCTCACAGTAGGAGGTAGGATTTCGTTTGGATTTATCCCACTTCTTTTTTTATTTTGTAGTTGGGATAACAAATAAAGAAAAGTTGGTTTCTGGCTGTTGGTTACCCAAAGCTCTAGTGAGGTACCAATTGCAAGCCCTTACCAAGGCTACCTGAAGGAAAATCCCTTAAGATACTACCTTCTGAGAAGAAGACTACTATCTCAAACATATACCCTTGACTAGACTCAAGATCATGATAGGAAAATTAGGTTATGGAAGTATGGGCCCTTTAATTCTCTAGAATATGGAATGGAGCCAACCCCACTTGGTGCCGTCAGATGTCTGACCATAAACCGGAAACATTCCTGTTTTCATAAAGAAAGATCATCCCCAAATCCAGATTTTAGATGACGGAACATCATTTCTTCGGGAAAATATTTACCCATCCTGAGAAGCTATGTCTCGGCTATATATTCGAGTATCCTCGATGAGGGTCTTGTTTAGCCTCGGAAGACTATGAGTACACAGAACCCCTCCTCTGTCAGAGGAACCTTGGCTTCCCATATCCTTGGGGGACCTTGTTATATCAAGAATAAAAGCTTAACTGTGTAGTCGTAAGTTGACCACCTGTCTTTCCCGTCCATCTGTTAAACAGGACTTCGATACTCCCTTCCGAGGCTAGATAGCTTCTCCGGAAAAGCTAAGAAGTCACTCATGGATAAGGACTTTTAGAGCCATAAGATATGCATTTACTCCTGTCAGGAAGCCTGGCATAGATGTTTATGGAGAGGCCTAAACCAGTTATTCCCCCTGCGGAGTTTGGTCATCACCGAGTAGCAGTAGTCATAACTATCTACGAGTATGAACCAGGTATGACCAGTAGAGTTATGTCCTCCATACCTCCTAATTATGCTTGCCCTTAAATGTTTTCCTGTCTTGAATCTTTTAATTTTGCCGGATTTCTTGTCACCCAACGTTCTCAACCAATACTTTGGTAATGGCTGACGTCCTCCTCCCCCCTTGACTCAGGAATATAAGACCAGGAGATCCAACAAAGTCAGATGGACACCACAACTTCTTAAATGTAAGAAACCGTCATCAGGTCTGAAACTTCTCAAGATAAACTCGAGAAGACGACCGGATTGATAAAAGAGTGCTGTAAGGAATCACTCTTAAACTAGTTGCAGTGGGTTTACTTGACGTGTAACATATGAATCTAACGGTAGTCTTCCCTGGAAATAGTCAGCAACGAAGACTGTTCAGGTCAAATAGAACTCTTACTAGGGATTATTCTAGAGTGGGGAGCCCTCCAAGACTACTCCTTGATCAAGGACTGTTTGGCAATTTTGAAACAGATCTAGTTCTAAAACTTGAAGTGGGTCCTTGTTTGAGGCAATTAGGACTCTCCTCCACCGGGAAGAACTAACGACATGTTATCAGTGGATCTGCCACCTTTCCTGTTTCTGGTTCTATGATCAAATCCAAACTCCGGTGAGAAAAGATCTCAGGTTACTTCTTTCACAATAGCGTCTCTCAAAGAGGTTTCCAATCCCACGAACAACTAATTTTTCTGTCCCGTAGAGCAGTGTTAGTTTTTCTGATAGAACAAATAGCTGAGACATATCACTCCCTCTTTGTTCACGAGCTCTGGCCACTCCAGAAAAAATTAGTCAGTGACACATTCTCTCAATGAGTAATAAAGACTATCAGAAGAATCTATGCATGCATAGGGAAAGTGTCTCTAGGGACCCCCCCTAAGCACACAATTTATATGGGATTGCCGTAACCTTAGCGTTCCGCAAAACTACTTGATAATACTAGACCCCAGAACCATTTTGTTCGAGTTTTGACCGGTACAAAGAATGTGTTCAGAAACACCGTCTCTGATTAAGGGAAACTATCGTAAGAGTTTATACATCCTCCTGAAGCGTCGCTAGGGCTTCGAACACAATACGTGTAGGCACTGATGGTAGCACAACAAATTACCAAACTGTCAGTTCTCATGGGACATGTGCTGGTTCTAGCCTCAAGCCTAATTGCTCTCAACATTATTTGCTAAAGAATTTCAAGGCAGATGATGATCTTGATTGGACTTGAAGCCTGCTTTGGGTTTTCACCTCATTCCTTCAGTATTTAATGATATACTAAAGAATGGTTCTTTTATTATGTATCACTTGATGGTCATACCACTTTACCCCTGGCAAAGATTCCCATTTTGGATTTGAACGAGCAGCCTTGCCTCGTCATGAGCCGGATACTCTGTTCTCTGACAGTTCTCTTTGATTGCTTACTATTACTTACAGTAATTGTATCAGGGAAGGGTAGAACACTCAACTTCATGGATACTTCACTCCTGAGGAGAATTGGAAGTTTGCCCTTGCCTTTTTACAAGCCGGCTACACTGCCCTCTAACGATTTGTGTTGATCTTTTGTCATTACTCATGGTAATTAGATTTTTGAAAGAGGAAGGGTATACCTCTTAACTTTATGGAGACCTTCCTCCTAAGGAAAACTCCATATAAATGACTCAAAAGTTTGTATCTGCTTAGGAGTAAACTACAAATTTTAATCAATTCGGATTTTTATGAATAGTACTTACCTGGCAGTTATATATATATATAGCTGAGTCTCCGACTGCGGCAGAATTTAATCGAAAATCGCGGCAACCGCCTTGTGGTGGTTGTGTGGTTAGATGGTTAACAACCCTTACAGGGTGGTACTTGGAATCATTCCCGTTTTCTGTTCCTCAGATTATCTCTGCCGGCCGGATCGACAACATCGTTGGTCCGCCCTTTAGAGTTTTTTCGGATCGTTTTCCCTTCATCGCCTTTTTGGACTTCGTTTTTGGTGAAGTACACTGTGTTGGGATTTGGCAATCGTGTTTGTTTTTTGTTTTTTGTCTTTTTTCCTTTCTTATCATGAGTGAAAAAAATTAATTTTCTTAATAGTGCGAATGATATTTGCAAGGTGAGGTTGCCGAAAGTGTCGGTTGACCCTCACACTATCTGTATGGGTTGTAGGGGGTTTGAATGTGCTCTAGATAATAGGTGCAAGGAATGCGAGGTTTTAAATGATGATAATTGGTTAGCTATGAAGCGCTATGTGCGCAAGGTTGATTAGAGTTAGGAGAGCTAAATCAAAGTCAAAGTTTGCTAGTGAGCCTAGCTTAGATTTATCTATTGACCCTTTGCTTGTAACCTCTTTGGAAGTTATTCCTTCCCCGAATGTAGTAACTCCTGCCCCTTCTACAGGATCTGTGCCTACGGATGACCCTGGGTATGCTAAATTAGCTGCTGAATTAGAGGCCATTAAAGCACAATTGGAGTCCTTTAAAGGTAAGGGTGTAAGTGAAATTAGTGCTTGTGAAAGTGCAGTGGAGGTGGCGACTGATCGAACCTGTCATACCCCTAGGTCTAGACCTCTACCAAGCTCCCAGGACCAAGGGAGAAGGTACGTCGAACGCCGAAAGGGGGTGAGAGGTGCTTATCCTCGGTCAGTCGTCGCCTCAGACAGTCCTGTTGCGATCTCCCAAGCTGCTCTTGACCGCCGTAGGAAAGGCGTGTCGGATACGTTTGTGTCTTCGCCTGATCGTTCACCCAGACGTAATTGGCGTTACGAATCAAGACTAATGAAGAGAGGGTGGAACCGGGACGTGCAGTCTCGCTCTCCCTCTCCCGGTTCGAGTAGCCGAGATCCTGATCCTTCGGAAGACTATTTCGATGTTGTTCCTGTTAAAAGGGCGAAACAGAGAGTTCTTAGCCCAGTTAATCCTGCTAGACTCCTTACTTCTTCTGCCAGCGCTCCTAGTCAAGCCGTACGACAACTGCCGTCTTCGGCACCGCGAGAGCCAGCGGAGGTTGCTAAAGCTTTCATGGTTGTTATGCAGGAACAACTTTTATCGTTAGTTCAAGCTTTCAGCCACCCTTTTCAGTCCGTCAGACGTAAGAACGTCTCTTTGCCTGTTAAGAGATCTTCTTCTAAGAGAGATCTTAGTATCTCTACCAAGAAACCTCTGCGCACTTTGTCGGCCGTACGACAACGCACACCCTCTTCATCGGCACGGTGCCAGGAATTTCCTTCCCCCCTCTCCCGGCGCCAGGACGATACTGCCTCTCGTTCTCGGTGCCGTGACGATTCCGTTTCTCTTTCGAAACGCCAGGACGTTACTGCCTCGTTTCTTAGGAAACAGGATGAATGCAGTCTGCATTTTCAAGGCGAAGGCAGCCTGCATCTTCAGGACGATTCCGTTTCTCGTCATCGTGACGATACTGCTTCTCGTCATCGTGACGATACCGCTTCTCGTCATCGTGACGATACCGCTTCTCGCCGACTGGATGTTAGCGGCGCTCGGCGCCAGGATTCAAACAGCTCTTGGTGCCAGACTGCTGGCAGCCCAACTCCTCAGGATGTTATCCTTGAGCAGGACCTCGAAGATATTTCCGAAGAGGAAGAAAAACCTGCCGACTCTTCTAGTGATTACAAGGTTCTTTCTCACTCTCTTTTGGAACTTTATAGGGAGGAATTTCAACCTTCGGCCCCTCGTTCTCCTCAGTCTCAATTTACCAGGAAGAAAGCTACTAAGTCTTCGGCCTTCATCAAAATGAAACTTTCAATTTCGGCCAGGAAAGCTCTCGCTAAGGTGGATGATTGGATGAAGGAACGGAGACAAGCTGTCAAGACCACCTTTTCTTTTCCACCGTCTCGGCTCGCTTCCAAGGCCGGTATGTGGTATGAGACGGGAACTTTTGGGGTTAGGAGTGCCTGCCTCCTCCCAAGGTGACTTCTCGGCTCTTGTGGACTCGGCAAGAAGGCATGCTTTAAACTCTGCCAAGGTGATGTGGTCCATGTCGGAGCTTGATCACCTCGTAAAGGGAATTTTCAGGGTTTTCGAGGTTTTCAGCTTCCTGGACTGATCTCTCGGGACTCAGGCCAGGAAGTCTGAACTCCTGGAGGACACGAAGGACCTGACGAGTATCATGTCCTGCATAGACAAAGCTCTAAGGGATGGAGCGAATGAATTGGCTTCCCTTTTCTCAGCAGGGGTCTTAAAGAAGAGGGCCCTTTTGTGCTCCTTCACCTCCAGATCTGTGACTGTTGCCCAGAAGTCGGAGCTGCTTTACGCCCCTTTTTCACGTCATCTTTTTCCTGAAGCTCTGGTCAGAGATATCTCCCTTTCTCTGGCTCAGAAGGCTACTCAGGACCTTTTGTCTCGTTCGGCTAGAAAGACCTTACCTGTTGCTCCTGCTCCTCTGAAGAAGGAAGAGAAGTTTCAACAGCCCTTTCGGGGCAGGATCTCCTCGAGATCGGATTTTAGGGGGAGAAGACAAGAGTCAGGGCCAAGGACCAGCAGGGGTGCATTTAGGCCCCGGTCCAAAAAATGAGATGGAAGTCCTCCAGACACCAGTAGGGGCAAGACTGTCTCGTTTTTGGCAGTCTTGGGAAAGGAGAGGGGCGGACACCTGGTCCCTCTCAGTCGTCAAGGAAGGTTACAAGATCCCCTTTTTAAAGGAACCACCTCTCTCAGACACTCCCCTAGCCTTAGTGGCTCAGTACACCAACGCGGGGAAACGAGAGGTTCTTCTGGAGCTAGTCGACCAGATGTTGGTCAAGGGAGCAATAGAGCCGGTTCAAGACCTCGCCTCCCCAGGCTTTTACAATCGCCTGTTTCTGGTTCCCAATAACTCGGGTGGATTGAGACCAGTCCTAGATATCAGCTCTCTGAACGCCTTCGTGGAGAAAACAAAGTTCTCCATGGAGACGACTCAGTCAGTGCTGGCTGCAGTTTGTCCAGGAGACTGGATGGTTTCTCTCGACCTGCAGGACGCTTTTTTTCACGTCCCCATTCATCCGTCTTCGAGGAGATATCTGAGGTTTGTGTTCTAGGGCAAGTGCTTCCAATTCAGGGCACTTTGCTTCGGTCTCAGCACAGCTCCCCAAGTTTTCACCTGACTAATGGCGAATGTGGCAGGCTGGTTACACCAGGAGGGGATAAGGGTCTCCTCCTATCTAGACGACTGGCTGATCCGGTCACAGTCGAAAGAGAAATGTCCTGAGGACCTAATGAACGGATTTTTCAATATTAATCTTACCCGATAATCATGTAGCTGTCAACTCCGTTGCCCGACAGAATTCTACGGAAGGGATACGCCAGCGATCGCTATACAAGAGGGGGGTGTACTCACAAGCGCCACCTGTGGCCAGGTACTGCAGTACTTCTTGTTGACACCACCTCAATTTTTCCTCTGTCGTGCCTCCGGCTAGACCTACATGGATACGCTGTTGATTCTGGAGTTTTTTGCTCACGATTTGGTGATGTATTTGCTCTAGAGTTTAGCTTTCGCTATTCAGGAAGTTTTATCATTAGCTTAGCTAGCTTTTGGAATTAATTTGATTAATTATGGTGACGAAGAGAGTATGAACTCTCTTTCACTTTTAAATGGCCGACCCTTCCCTTAGACGGAAGTGTTGGTGTCTAAGAGAGTATAGACTCTCTTTCTTAATTTTGCTTAACAAAAGTTATAGATTTATTTTATATCTCTCCGCCTTTTATAGGCCTCTTCGATTAACTTCCTTTTATTATAAACTTATTAAAATTAATTTTTATATTTGTTTATATTCGACCTTTCCTAATAGTAGGCGGTCTTTTCTTGGTACCGAAGTTAATTAACATTGAGCCCGTCATTTCGGTTTTACCTGTTAACATATTATGCTATTTTAATGTTTTTGAAAGAATTTCTTTGATAGTCTCGTACTGTTTTCAAAGTTGAACTAACGTTTTGTTTTGTCTCTGCAGTTGTTGACGTTCAGAACGTTCAACTTGCGCTCTATCGTTACGATAGAGAGAGAATTTTCACGGTGTCACGTTGCAGTAAGAGTAACCGTTTCTAGCGTTTTGTTCATTCTTTCTTAGCTTAATGGTTTTAATTCTAATAAAGGAACTTTTTATTTGGGAAATATTTCAGTTTTTTTCCTTTAACAATAATATGTTTTAACGATATATATGATTGGGCTCTTCTCTCAGGTTCTAAGTCAAGAGAGAGAGAGAGAGAGAGATAGAGACGGAGGGAGAGAGAGCTGGATAAACGTTTCGTTCAAGCGAGTAACGTTGTTATCGTTTTTGCTCTTCTCCCTAGTCTCTTTAGGGGAAGAAGGTAAACGTTTCTAGAGTTTTATTCTTGTTCTCAAGCTTTATGCGGGGAGAGATTTTAAACGTAGTTTATTTGATCTAGTGTTTAGTCTCTTTCCAGCCACTGAATTATTTATCTTTCATTAGATTTTTCTGTTACATTGTAATTCTGTTTTCGCAATTACTAACTTTTAAGGAAGGATAGAATTGCGTGTTTCAGGTACAAACCACTTAAAGTTTCGAGTTCAGTGAAATAAGTGCAAACAGAAAATCAAAAGTGATAAGTGATTAGCGCAAAGTGTGTCAGTGTTGTGCGTGAGGGTACTTCTGTGCGTGCCAGTCGTCCTCCCAGTCCGGGACCTCTTGCAAGCTCCCAAGCCCAGGGGAGAAGCAATGTCGAAGGGCAAAAGGGTTCGGCAGGCCTTGATCGGCGCACAGAAGTATCCTCGGTGGTTGCGGGCGTGTCTTACAGAGACCGTCACTCCCACCCGCAGACGATTGAGCCCTTATTTTGCTCGTCTGCAGAAGAAATTTCGGGGAGAAAACGCTGGACTCAGGTCTCAAGACCTCTTAAACGTAAAGTCCAGACCTCTAGAGTTCAACAACCCGGATGCAGTCATTGGGTTAGCTCTGACTCTCCGCAGGCATCAGGTGACTGCACACCTCCTAAGAGAGGTAAGGCGATGCCTCAACAGACCTCATCTTCTGTTAAGGCTTTGCCTCAACAGACCTTATCGTCTGTTGATCCCAAGATGACTTTGCTGCAGTCCATGCAGTCGCAGCTTGCGGTCTTAATGCGTGAGTTTCAGGCTGAGAAGGTTACACCTCCTCCTGCTAGCGCTCCGCCTCACCGCAGTCCAGTCTGCCAGGCGTACGAAGTTGAGGTTCCTCAAGCTACCTTACCGCGTTCGGAGTTGCCAGTTACCAGCGTTGTGCAGCAACCTCAACCTTCCTTAAGGCAACCTCAACAATGGGAGCAGGAGTCTTATGCCTTGAGGCAAGATTTTCTTGCAGTTAGACCATCTTCGAGGCAACAACCTCTTGAGGTACGACAACCTCTACCATCCTTGAGGCAGCCACCTCAGCTCTCGCAGCTGCTACCTCAACTTTCCTCAAGGCGAGAGCCTCAACTCTTGAGGCTAGCTCCTCAGGAACCTCAACTCGTGAGACAGGAACTGCGTTCTGCGCAGCCGCTACCTCAACTCTCGCAGCTCACACCTCAAGAACCTCAACTCGTGAGTCAAGAGCCTCTCTCTGCGCAGCCACCTCAACCCTTGAGGCAAGCGCAACTCTTGAGGCAGGAACCTCATGCTATGAGTCAGCCACCTCAACGCATGCATCTGCCACTTTCTCCTCAACTTGAGCCTCTTCCCATTCAACTTTGAAATAACAAATGACAATAATAACACCTCATTACTTTCATAACTTGCATTTGTAATCATATACATGTATGCCTACACAAACATTATGATAATGGAGGTTATTCGTATTACTTAAATAAAAAAATATATATGTATTCCTTGCAATATATTTTTAACAAAATCGCAAAATACGGCAAATATCTTCAAAACAAAAATGAATCATGAGTTATGAATGTAATGTAAATATTATGTTGATGTTAAAACCCCATGCAAGCATGCATGAAGTAATGCAGTGTTGCCAACAGGGCGAGTTTCCCTTTCCTGAGGTGAAGTAGATTATAGTACGTATATTTAGTGCAGCTTAATTCTACGATTATCATGCCGGCTATCAAATTCATCAACAAAACAGTCTAAATCAATTCCCTCGGCACGTGCACTTTCAATGGACAGTAATGCGATATTACTCAATCTAGCACTGGTCATGGAATTTCTGAGAAATGTTACACGCCATGCAACATGCTCTGCTTACCTTACAGCATGCTCTACATACAGCATGCTCTGCATACAGCATGCTCTGCATACCTTACCGCATGCTTCTCAGTCACACATCTTTGGTTGTTGCCAACTCACTAGACTGTCAAGCAGTTTCATAACGTTGCCTTCTAGTCTGCTGCTTTTGCACCAGTGAAACCCTCACTGAGAGAACTTAGCTTTTCTCGGATATGGTCCCTGTAGATGAGAAAGTGCTTTTCTCCCTCCTTCTGATATTCCCTTGAGGACTCTGTCATTTGGAGAGGAGCCTTTAGCTGCGTAGCCTCCTATGGACTTTTATCTAAGCATAACATGCTTCCAGGGAAGGTAATGGTTCCACTTCAGTCGCTAACCCCGTCTGTTACCACACCTACTCCCATAGACCTTGAGCTGTGTTGCAAGACATGCAGTCCAAGCTTAGTCCTTGTTAGAGGATTTTTTGTTTACGGAGTCAGTGTGTCACTGGGAAGACGTTCAACAACCAGCAGAAGTGACTTGTTGTGACGCAGTGCGGCAACCTCAGCAACCCGATAAGGAGTTGTCTGTACGACCCAGACAGTCTAGACAGCTTCGGGTTGTCACTGTACTTCCTCGCTTCCCCATGGTTGACAGTTCACAGACTGTGCAGCAGTACCATGATCTTGTGTCCGGCTCCGTCAGACGACTGGCTTTTAAGAGCTCCCACAAGTCGTCGCTGTCTGGAGATTCTCAGATGGACTATGGATCTGACCAAGGAACTGGGCCTCCTGGTCAATTTTGAGGAGTCTCAGCTCGTCCCATCCCAGACCATTGTCTACCTGGGTATGGATCTTCAGAGTCGAGCTTTTCGGGCTTTTCCGTCGGCCCCAAGGATCTTCCAAGCCCTAGAATGCATCCAGAGCATGCTGAGAAGGAACCGATGCTCAGTCAGGTAGTGGATGAGTCTAACAGGGACACTTTCATCGCTGGCCCTGTTCATCGTGTTAGGGAGACTCCACCTCCCCCCCCTTCAGTATCATCTAGCTGCTCACTGGATAAAGGACATGACGCTAGAGACGGTCTCAGTTCCTGTTTCCGAAGAGAGGAGGTCTTCTCTCGCGTGGTGTAAGAACAGCTTTCTTCTCAAGGAAGTCTACCTTTGGCTGTTCAGAAACCCGACCGCCGTCTCCTCTCGGACGCATCAGACACGGGCTGGGGTGCGACTTTGGACGGACAGGAATGCTCGGGAACATGGAATCAGGAGCAAAGGACACTTCACATCAATTGCAAGGAGTTGTTGGCGGTTCTTCTGGCCTTGATAAACTTCAAGTCCCTCCAGCTTAACAAGGTGGTGGAGGTGGACTCTGACAACACCACAGCCCTGGCTTACATCTTCAAGCAGGGAGGGACTCTTTCGTGGAAGTTGTTCTAGATCGCAAGGGACCTCCTCATCTGGTCAAAAGATTGAAAGCTCACGCTGGTAACGAGGTTCATTCAGGGCGGTATGAATGTCATGGCAGATCGCCTCAGCCGGAAGGGTCAGGTCATCCCCACAGAGTGGACCCTTCACAAGAATGTTTGCAGCAGACTTTGGGCCCTGTGGGGTCAGCCAACCATAGATCTGTTCGCTACCTCGATAACCTAGAGACTCCTGTTGTATTGTTCTCCGATTCCAGACCCAGCAGCAGTTCACGTGGATGCTTTTCTGCTGGATTGGTCCCATCTCGACCTGTATGCATTCCCGCCGTTCAAGATTGTCAACAGGGTACTTCAGAAGTTCCCCTCTCGCAAAGGGACACGGCTGACGTTGGTTGGCTCCGCTCTGGCCCGCGAGAGAATGGTTCATAGAGGTACTGCAATGGCTGGTCGACATTCCCAGGACTCTTCCTCTAGGAGTGAACCTTCTACGTCAACCTCACGTAAAGAAGGTACACCCAAACCTCCACGCTCTTCGTCTGACTGCCTTCAGACTTTCGAAAGACTCTCAAGAGCTAGGGGCTTTTCGAAGGAGGCAGCCAGAGCGATTGCCAGAGCAAGGAGAACATCCACTCTCAGAATCTATCAGTCTCAAGGGGAAGTCTTCCGTAGCTGGTACAAGACCAATGCAGTTTCCTCAACCAGTACCACTGTAACCCAGATTGCTGACTTCCTGTTACATCTAAGGAAAGTAAGATCCCTTTCAGCTCCTACGATCAAGGGTTACAGAAGTATGTTGGCAGCGGTTTTCCGCCACAGAGGCTTGGATCTTTCCACCAACAAAGATCTACAGGACCTCCCTAGGTCTTTTGAGACCTCAAAGGAACGTCGGTTGTCCACTCCAGGCTGGAATCTAGACGTGGTCCTAAGGTTCCTTATGTCATCAAGATTTGAACCTCTCCAATCAGCCTCTTTTTAGGACCTCACATTAAAAACTCTTTTCCTCGTGTGCTTGACAACAGCTAAAAGAGTAAGTGAGATCCACGCCTTCAGCAGGATCATTGTTTTCACATCTGAAACGGCTTCATGTTCCTTGCAGCTCGGTTTTTGCTAAACGAGCTTCCTTTACGTCCTTGGCCTAAGTCGTTCGAGATCCCAAGCCTGTCCAACTTGGTGGGGAATGAACTGGAGAGAGTACTTTGCCCAGTTAGAGCTCTTAGGTACTATCTAAAAAGGTCTTAACCTTTACGAGGACAATCAGAAGCCTTATGGTGTGCTATCAAGAAACCTTCTTTTCCAAGGTCTAAGAACTCAGTTTCTTACTATTCAGGCTTCTGATTAGGGAAGCACATTCTCATCTGAAGGAAGAAGACCTTGCTTTGCTGAAGGTAAGGACACATGAAGTGGGAGCTGTGGCTACTTCAGTGGCCTTCAAACAGAACCGTTCTCTGCAGAGTGTTATGGATGCAACCTATTGGAGAAGCAAGTCAGTGTTCGCATCATTCTATCTCAAAGATGTCCAGTCTCTTTACGAGTACTGCTACACCCTGGGACCATTCGTAGCAACGAATGCAGTAGTAGGCGAGGGCTCAGCCACTACATTCCCATAATCCCATAACCTTTTAACCTTTCTCTTGAATACTTTTTATGGGTTGTACGGTCGGCTAAGAAGCCTTCCACATCCTTGTTGATTTGGCGGGTGGTCAATTCTTTCTTGAGAAGCGCCGAGGTTAAAGGTTGTGATGAGGTCCTTTAGTATGGGTTGCAGCCCTTGATACTTCAGCACCTTAGAGTTGTTCAGCCTCCTAAGAGGAACGCTGCGCTCAGTAAGGAAGACGAACTTATTTAAGGCAGAGTAATGGCTCAAGTCGACTTCCTTACCAGGTACTTATAATTTCATTGTTATTTTGAATAACTGATAATATGAAATACGGGATACTTAGCTTCTTGATATACATGTACACTGGTTTTCACCCACCTCCCTGGGTGTGAATCAGCTACATGATTATCGGGTAAGATTAATATTGAAAAATGTTATTTTCATTAGTAAAATAAATTTTTGAATATACTTACCCGATAATCATGATTTAATTGACCCACCCTTCCTCCCCATAGAACCAGTGGACCGAGGAAAAATTGAGGTGGTGTCAACAAGAAGTACTGCAGTACCTGGCCACAGGTGGCGCTTGTGAGTACACCCCCCTCTTGTATAGCGATCGCTGGCGTATCCCTTCCGTAGAATTCTGTCGGGCAACGGAGTTGACAGCTACATGATTATCGGGTAAGTATATTCAAAAATTTATTTTACTAATGAAAATAACATTTTGAGCGAAGCGAAAAATCTATTTTTGGGTGAGATGGCCATGTCGTCCTGATGGAAGTTCCTATAGGGTAGCTTCCTTGGGTATATTACAACTACGGCGATATTCCCAGAGAATTTACCTTAAGGTACCCAGAATTCTAACTCCTGGAGCGAATATCCCTAATAAAAGAACCAGGGATATCGCGAAATATCAGAGGACGTATTCTTGACACGCCACATGGCAATCTGCACCCCGAACAGAGATAACACTTCGGAGGGGTCAATTGGCAAGAAAACGAAAACGAGAAAGAAAAGGGGGAGCCTCTCGCAAGGCTCTCTCTTCTCCCGTTTCGTAAGCGTGCATTGCGCCGATCCTGGCACCATCTGCATTCCTTGTAGCGATACACGAGGTGTTACAGATACTGTATGTAGGGAGGGGACCTACAGCCCTTTTATAGAAAGGGAAGGGCGGGTCCATCAGGACGACATGGCCATCTCACCCAAAAATAGATTTTTCCCTTCGCTCAAAATCCGTTTTTTGGGCTCAAGCCATGTCGTCTTGATGGAAGTATACCAGAGCATTACTGTATCTGTGGATTCTCAAAACGTGCCGTACTCCCCGGAGGTATTTCCCCGGTCGACTAGATCTAGAGACCTAATATGTTACCGTTATGCATCTTTTCAACTAACCATAAACCATGTTAGGGCTTCCTGCCCCCTACAGGGAAGAGTCCTACTAGACTCTGGAAAAGTCTCGAAGAGTACATATACCTATGTATGAATAACAGGCAAGCCAATAAAGTGGTCTCACCCTATATTATGTAAAGCATAGTTTGTAAAGAACCACTGCGTCAATATGAAATATCGACCAGTTCTCCATTCAATACTGTATTGGACAAAGGTTTATATCCGCGTAGGAGGAAACTTGTATATCCGCCACCGTCCCATTAGGGGATGGAGTCCTCCCGCTAAGGGGAAGCATAAACCAATGCAAAATTAGCTTGCATAAAGGAACAATCTATTAGAATTATCCCAGATAAATATACATAGAATGAATGCTCAATTATTATCAATAAATTGACACAGGTGAAGGAGACGCAAGGTTCTCAAGAACAAGTTTATTGACAGACAATAAATAAACAGGTTAACAACAATTTTATATATATATATATATATATATATATATATATATATATATATATATATATATATATATATATATAAGAGGAGGATAACCAGAAATTTAAGCATAAGCATGATAGTAAACAGAAACTTGTTTATCTGAAAGAAAAAATATTAGTGCCACTTTTAACATACTGAGGTATCAAAGTTATAAAGTAATCAGTCACATTAGCGTTAGAAACGCTCGGCACACATGTCTGCACTTATGCTAGGTTCACCTTTGAAAGTGGAACAGTCAACGTGGGCAACTCGGTGCCCTCACACTTAGTTTGTAGCACAGTATGTAACTACACACTCGCCCTGGAATTAATCGTCCCAATTAAATCCACTGTTCCTCGCAGAGTTAAACAGCAGGGTTAACGACGCAACCCACTGCTACCACAGACCTCTTTAGTTGCTCCACTTGCTTCGCATAGTGACGAAAGAACACTCTGGAAGACTTCCAGCCAGTGTATGAACGAAGATGTTCAAAATCCATACAATTAAAGAAATTTAAGGATGAGGCAACTTTCCTCGGATCGTGACCTGCGGGTGTACTGTCAGGATCCGCTCTGTGAATAAAATATGTGATTTTCGCCCTGAGTTGTTTCAGTGATAAATTTGAGCCTGACGTTTCTTCCCTGAATAGTTGACCACCCTTGAAGTCTGAAGTTCTACGAAGATAGACCTTTAGGCATTCTACTGGACATAGAGATGCATCTTCTTTCAGAGGGCAGATTCTCCAGGGACCCCACCTGTTGGTGGGTAACTCGTTCTTGGCGAGAAACGTAGGATCCGGAAACAGGTTCAGCTCTCCCCCATCCAAGAACTGAACACGACCTTCCTCTCTTGAGAGGGCTATAATCTTACTAACCCTGGCCCCGGACGCGAGTGCAAATAGGAAAATAACTTTTTGGGTCAAATCCTTTAACGCACACTCCTCATTGTTCAACAGTGAGGCGAAATGAAGAACTTTATCTAAAGACCATGAAATGGGCTTTGGAGGTGCTGAAGGTCTGAGCCTAGCGCAGGCTTTCGGAACTTTATTAAAGATCTCGTTAGCGAGGTCGACCTGGAAGGCATATAGAATGGGTCTTGTCAAAGCAGACTTACACGTTGAAATCGTGTTAGCTGCCAACCCCTGACCATGGAGGTGGATGAAGAAAGATAAGCAGAAGTCCACCGAGATCTCCTGCGGATTCTTCGCCTTGACAAAGGCCACCCATTTCCTCCAAGATGACTCATATTGTCTTCTAGTAGATTTGCTGAAGAAGTACCGACTTCTTCAGTTGTCTGGCTTGGGACCAAGGCCTGAGAAGAGTACGTAGACGAAGCGGAACTGGTCTTCTCAGATCTCTTCGCGCTATTGATGCATAACTTCTCCAAACTCTGGTTGCATCCTTTAGCTGTGCTCTTAGCACCGGGTCTGTTACCGAGGCAAACTGGAGAGAACCCAGTACTCTCTCCTGTTCGCGTCTTGATATCCTTTCGGAATCCAGAAGTCTCTTGACAGAACCAGCTATCTCCTTCCTTTTCTTCACCGGGATGGAGAATTGGTCTGACATTAGGTCCCAGTGGATTCCCAACCACTGGAACTTTTGAGATGGAGAAAGTCGAGACTTTTTTCTGTTGATCTTGAAGCCTAGATACTCTAGGAACTGGATCACCTGCAGGGAAGCTTGCAAGCATTCTGTCTTGCATGCTGCCCACACCAGCCAGTCGTCCAGGTAGGCTACCACCTGAATTCCCTTTAGGCGTAATTGTTTGAGAGCTACGCTCGCAAGCTTCGTGAAGATCCTTGGGGCTATATTTAGCCCGAATGGCATGGCTCTGAAGGCGTATAGTCTTCGTTGTAGCTTGAACCCTAGGTAGGGGGAGAGTCGACGATTGATTGGAACGTGCCAGTAGGCGTCTGACAAATCTATGGAGACGGTAAATGCCCTCTTGGGCAGTAAGGTCCTTATGTGTTGCAGTGTTAGCATCTTGAACTTGCAGTTCACTATGAACTTGTTGAGTGGCGACAAGTCCAGAATGACTCGTGAGTTTTTCCGAGTCCTTCTTGGGAACACAAAACAGCCTCCCTTGGAATTTGATGGACTTTACCCTTCGGATCACTTTTTTCTCCAACAATTCTTGGATGTACTCCTCCAGAAGGGGGGTGGAGTGTTGGAAAAACCGAGGGCACGGGGCTGGAGTGCTGTACCAGCTCCAGCCCAGTCCATTCTTGAGTAGGCTGTGGGCCCAGGGATCGAAGGTCCACCGATCCCGAAAATTCTGAAGTCTCCCTCCTACCGGTATCATCTCACTTGGACTGCTGTCCTGAGGTCTTGCCTCCCTGACCGCGACCACCCCTGAATCCCCTTCTCCTTGAGGGGCGCCTAGACGAGCCTCTGGCTGCTCCTCTAGGCTTTGTTCGAAAGGAAGTTGACTGCCCTTCGAACGTTGGGTTGAATGCCGGGGACTGTGTCGACACGGCTTGGGGTACCCACTGGAATGTGGTCGGGGTTTGTGCCACTATCTGGGGCACTGAAGGCATAGGCAATTGTTGATGCTGTTGCTGTCTAAACGGCTTGGCTGGCCGAGAGGGTAGCCTAGTCCTCTTAGTCTTCCTTTTTGGTTGGGGACCCTCATCCGGGGAAGACTTTCTCTTGATAGACAGGCCCCACTTCTGGAGAAGGTTCCTATTCTCCGTGGCGGCCTTATCAACAACCTCCTTGACCGATTCGCTAGGGAAAAGGTCTTTGCCCCAAATGTTGGAGGAGATTAGTTTCCTTGGCTCGTGCCTCACCGCAGCCGAGGCGAACACAAACTCCCTACAAGCTCTTCTCGCCCTGACGAAGCTGTAAAGATCCTTCGTCACCGTGGCCAGATGAGTCTTGGCCACTACCATGAACATTTCATGGACCTTGGGGTCACTTGCCATCGTCTCAAGAGTGGTCTGAAGAGACAATGAGGCAGCCAGTCTTTCTTTCTTCTCGAGCTCCCCCCGCAAAAGAAAGTCAGACAGCTTAGGGAGGTTCTCACCGAATTGACGTCCGGCAATATCAGCCTCCAACTTCCCCACTGAGAAGGTGAGATGGACGTCCTTCCAGTCCTTGTGGTCCATAGGTAGGGCCAGCGACAAGGGTTTACACTCCTCCAAGGAGGAGCATGGCTTGCCAGCCTCGACTGCTTTTAACACAGCCGCAAACCCTTTCTGCAAAAAGGGGAAGGCTCTAGCAGGAGAGGACACAAAGGAAGGGTGCTTCTTACTCGATGCAGCCACCTTTGAGTTCGTGAAGCCCCTCTTTCATCGAAGATGAAAACAAAGCTTGAGCCTTAGCATGGTCCATCACTATGACCTCCTTCGGCTCTGTCTCCTCCTTTGAAGCTGGTTCCTTCCTCAAACGGACATAACAGTCCGGATATGACCCTTTGCTGGGCCAGAATTCCACCTCCTCTAGGGGAACTGAACCCAACTTATTTGACATGACGATTTTTCCGATCGTCATCGGCATGTGCTCAGCATATCTCCACGGGTTAGCATCTGAGCACAAGGGAAGGTCTTTCACGTTGAGCCTCTTCTGGGGCCCACGTGATGCTGCAAGCCTCTGCATCTGCAGTTCCATTGCAGCCGCCTTCTCATTATTCTCCTTCTGCATTTGTTGGATCATTCCAACAATGGAGGAGAGGGCCTGTCCCAGCTCTACTGGGAGAGCGGACGATGTTGAGGGAATAGGTTCAGGGACCTGAACCGGAGCAGCCGACACCTCGTCGACCTCTTCCTCTACAACATCTGGAGCTTGATCTTCATCCTGGCCTTCTGCCAGGAGGTCATCCTCCAGACGCTCGGACACGTCAGACATCCTGTCAACTGGATGTCCTGCAAGGCGACCGCGACTTCAGCATCCACCGGGATCTGAACTAGGGGGATCTCCTCTTGAGGCTGGGGAATCACTGCATCAGCTGATGCCCTGGGAAAAAGGTAAGCCCTCATCTTCTCACTTGGAAGATAAGGTCCAGAGGTGTTCTTCTGGAAACCCCTTACCCAGGCACGAAGCTTCTCCCTCGCTATATCCCTTGACTCCGCCGTCCTAGGGGAATCAAAAGCCTCAGCAATCAGGTTAGTGCACACGGTACATACCTGAGGGTCCCAATACCGGAGATCACCCTTGGAGACAGCGCATGCTGCGTGCCTCCTACATAACTCATGTCCGCAGAAGTTCTTGCTGCGGACGTTGCAGAAAACACTTCCGCACTTCGGATGGTCCTCCTGTAAAGAGAAGAAATTTCCATGAGTATCAAGTGAACTACATATCACTGGATATGCACAGTTTAGCATAACAAAACAGAAAGGAAAGACACACACTTGTGTTTCCCGCACAGTCAATTGTTGCAACCTTCCAGATAATAAAATCGTATGGTTAATCTGTCCTAGAGCAACCAATGAAAAATTTCCAGAGGAAATAGGTGTAGCTCACACCTAAGGTCTGATTTTAAAATACCGGATAGTAGACAAGAAAGAACTCACTTTCTTATCTGTAAGGCAACTCCAAAGGGCTGTGCAAGACAACACAAAAGTGTTAGAAAACACAGTGTTGTAACAATACTATACTATAGTTTTCTCCCTACAGTATATGCTATACTGAAGAATACTGGTACAGTATAGAAGGTAATGTGCCGGCCGGCACTCACCATAACTAGCTTCAAAGTATACTACTTAACAGCTATAAGGCGGCAGAACGCTGGTTCAAATGCATGTGCTGGCCGGCAACTACACAAGGTAGCACCCGGCTGCCGGCCACCGCTCGTAGCGACCGGCAGACAATGGTGTGACAAAAGCCGCCCGGCAAAGGTATACAACCAATGCTGGCTGGCAGCAAAAGAACCAGAGAACTCCGACTGCCCGGCTGCCGGCCACATAGGCCGGCAGCCGGATAGGGTACAACACTAGAAGAAAACAGAATGGATGCCGGGATAAGAGAGTGTACTACCTCAAAGCCCGGCAACCCGAAAGAGTGCACATAAGGAAGGGGAGAATCTAATTCAGGCTTCCTGACCAATGCCGTCTGGCTCTACAGACAGACATGGATGAGGGACCAAGGGAGGTCCGGGCAGCACTCAAAGCAGAAGACCTTGGCCGGCACTCTCTGCCGGCCGGCAAGGGACTGAGTTAACTCCACATCCTAACCTATGCTAGGTCCAGATGTAGAATGACGGACAGTACTGTAACGGCTAGGCCATTACAGAGAAAAGAGGGGGAAGGGACGAAGAGGGTCCTACCAACCTTGCTTTAGTAAAGAATCACCCGCAGCCAAGCAAACTCATCTTAGCCTAAGGGAGATCCAAGGAGGGAGGCCAGCAATACTTGCCAACCCCCACGGGACCAAAGCAAGGAAGGTGTTGCTATTCCCAGGGTAAGGATCTTATCCTCGCCACCAAGAACAGCAACAAGGACTAGTCTGCTAGATCACAAGGAGGAGGAATCATCTCGTACAGAAACTTCGAAAGTCACCTAAGGAGGCTAAGCTTCCTATGTCTGCGTCAGACTAGCGAGGGAGTCTCAACCCCAAGCCAGACAAACACAGACTCAGACTAAGAACTCTGATGTTCTGCCCCCTCTCTGAAGCCAGACTTACTGGAACAGGAAGGAACAGAAACACCCTAATATAGTTTTATCGAAAGTTAATTCAGATAAACCACTAGGGTTAAGCCCAAGGCTTAAACAAAGGGAAAGGGATTGCACACCTTCTCCGAAGAAAAGAGAGCAACCGGGGAGTATGAGAAAGTATACTAAGGCCCCATAGGCAACTTAGCCTAGGCGCCAAGAGAATCGATTACCTAAATCACCGAAACTCACACGTATACTATCTTGGAAAAATCAATATAATCTTAAATGTATAAAACTGTCTAAAGCTTCAATAAAATTTTAAAAACACTCGGAAATCCAAATATCATGCAGGAAAGTACTAGGGCCAAACGACTAGGCTACACGGTCTAGCGTAGGCCGGAATTGGCGAATACTTCGCCAAGACAAATAATACTAAAAGCATCGAAAAAGGAAATCCTATGTAACGCTAAACAGCTAAAATTATTAAAGCAAAAAAGCCGGGAATGTCACTCTGGCTAATTAAATAACTCATACCTAGCGAGCGACAGCGTCCAGGACGCCTCCGGTAGGCAACGGCTCTTGTAACAAAGATTATTACTAATAATCACATAAAAATTTACCAAGAGCCTACATTTATACATAAAAGAAATAATACTCAACTTATCAGAGGCAGACGAAGTTGGAGAAAGCATAATAAATTGATTAAATCCAAGATTTTGCGAGAAACAGGAAAAAACACCGAGTTGTTAAGCTACGCAAAAAGGAATGGAGATGGCGCCAGGATCGGCGCAATGCACGCTTACGAAACGGGAGAAGAGAGAGCCTTGCGAGCGGCTCCCCCTTTTCTTTCTCGTTTTCGTTTTCTTGCCAATTGACCCCTCCGAAGTGTTATCTCTGTTCGGGGTGCAGATTGCCATGTGGCGTGTCAAGAATACGTCCTCTGATATTTCGCGATATCCCTGGTTCTTTTATTAGGGATATTCGCTCCAGGAGTTAGAATTCTGGGTACCTTAAGGTAAATTCTCTGGGAATATCGCCGTAGTTGTAATATACCCAAGGAAGCTACCCTATAGGTACTTCCATCAGGACGACATGGCTTGAGCCCAAAAAAGACTTATACGATGCCTCAGGACCTGGGACTCATCGTCAACTGGGGGAAGTCTCAGACTGAGCCGAATCAGACTATTCTCTATTTGGGGATAATTCTGAATTCAGTTCTTTTTTAGGCTTCTCCCTCCCAAGAGTGGCAGACCAGGTGCCTGGACAAAGTCAAAGACTTTTTGAGGAAGCAGGAATGCTCAGCGAAGGAGTGGATGAGTCTGCTGGGAACTCTATCCTCTCTGGAGCAGTTTGTCCCATTGGGGAGACTGCACCTAAGGCCTCTGCAACACTTCCTCGTAGAGGTTTGGAACAGAAAGATCCAGGAGGACACTCTTTCTTTTCCCATTCCGACAAAGATCAAGGATCTTTTGATGTGGTGGCTGGACCCAGCTCTGTGGGGAAAAGGGGTCGCCTTGTTCAAGAAGAACCCCGACCTAGTGTTATTCTCAGACGCGTCCGAGTCAGGGTGGGGAGCAACACTAGGGAACAAAGAGGTCTCAGGTATTTGGGGAGGGAGTCAGATCAGTTGGCATATCAACAGGAAGGAATTGATGGCCATTTTGTTAGGGCTCAAGGCCTTCAAAACCTCGGTGTCAGGAAAGACTGTGGAGATCAATTCCGACAACACCACAGCTCTCGCGTACACAAGGAAGCAAGGGGGAACTCACTCCCTCTCTCTGTTCTCAGCTGCGAGAGAGCTTCTCCTTTGGGCGAACGAGAACGAGACCCAGCTGTTGACAAGGTTTGTTCAAGGGCAGAGAAACATCAGAGCAGACATGCTCAGCAGGAGGGGACAAGTCCTTCCCACAGAGTGGACTCTCAACCCGCATGTCTGTGGGAGCCTCTGGAAGTTGTGGGGCAGACCTGTAATAGACCTTTTCGCCTCCGGTCTAAACAAGAGGATCCCCAACTACTGCTCCCTAGTCCCGGACGAGGAAGCTGTTGCAGTGGACGCCTTCTTGATGGATTGGACGGGGCTGGACATGTATGCCTTTCCCCCCGTTCAAGATCATCAAGGTGTTTGTTCTCCTTCAACTCTCTTGTTGTTTCCCCAACTATGTTTTTCTGTCTGTTTCCCTCCTCCAAATGTGTGAATCAGCTATATATATATAACTGCCATGTAAGTACTATTCATAAAAATGGAGTTTTTATGATAAAACAAAGTTTTATGAATACTTACCTGGCAGTTATATATATATTTTAAAGCCCACCCACCTCCCCTCAGGAGACAGGTCGGGCAAAGATAATCTGAGGAACAGAAAATGGGAATGATTCCAAGTACCACCCTGTAAGGGTTGTTAACCATCTAACCACACAACCACCACAAGGCAGTTGCCGCAATTTTCGATTAAATTCTGCCGCAGTCGGAGACTCAGCTATATATATATATATAACTGCCAGGTAAGTATTCATAAAACTTTGTTTTATCATAAAAACTCCATTTTTCGTAGCTATACAAACCCGAGTCATTTACCAAGGGTCCTGCCTCAACTGCCCAGTCAGTCTTTGACCAGGTGAGTGTTATGAAGAGACATTGTGACCAAGTGTCCTCTTGCTCCTTGCACATCCGCCGTGTTTACCCAGGAATGAAGCAGGATGCAATCAACCCAAGTTTTGATTGGCAAGTCATAGAAAGCATCATTAGTAATTACCCCTTTTAAATGACTCTGGGTTGTATAGCTAGTTTTATAAAATTTGTACCTATTAGAACTTGGAACATTACATTAATATCTAATAAGAAAAGGAGTGCTAAACTGTATCGCCTATTCTAAGAGTTTTCCCTCCTGCCTCTTATTGTGACTAGCTATCACTTAAATGGGTTGGATTTAGCTTTCTTTTTATCCATATTGTTAATATGAATATTTTTTAAGTGGGAAGTTGGGGTAAAATGCCTCTTATTTCAGAAATATTATATTGCAAAGGTCTAATTTTCATTATTCTTTTATTTCTTCACAGTCATATTACGAATCTGTTTTACCAGAACATAACGATCGATTTCCTTCCCTATCATCTGCTTACGAGTCGGTCTCTTGCCATGAATGGCCCGACATTCCAGAGAAGAAAGAGTTTCAAGTTAATTTCTCAATAGGAACCAGTTCCGTCAGGAACTGGGCCTAGATCCAGATCGTTCATCATTTATAATTATCAGATTCGTAAATATTTGGATCCAGGTGAAGCATTAGGTTTTATGAGGATATGCGTCTTTATCTGCCATGGTGTTGGCTATGGAGAACCTCTCCATGCTCAGGTGATTGGGAGTGGTTTCTTTATGAGCCACCCAAGTGCACGTTTTATGTTAGGAGTACCACTCTCTAATCACAATATACACCATGATGGTCTTAATAACGCAGTTTTCAGATGAAGAAAATTCTGAGGTTGATCGGGTCATCATGTCTACCTACCCTCTCTTGGCAGGGGAAGGTCTATGTGCATATGGAAATGCTAACTCCTACCTATTGAACTGGAGGAGCTGTCATAACACAGGGCATATCTAGTGAATGACCTAGTCATTCAACATCAGCATTTTATGAATAGAACTTGCCTGGCAGTTATATATATATAGCTGAGTCTCTGACTGCGGCAGAATTAAATTGAAAATCGCGGCAACCGCCTTGTGGTGGTTGTGTGGTTAGATGGTTAACAACCCTTACAGGGTGGTACTTTGAATCATTCCCATTTTCTGTTCCTCAGATTATCTCTGCCGGCCGGATCGACAACATCGTTGGTCCGCCTTTCAGAGTTTTTTCGGATCGCTTTCCCTTCATCGCCTTTTTGGACTTCGTTTTTGGTGAAGTACACTGTGTTGGGATTTGGCAATTGTGTTGTTTTTGTTTTTTGTCTTTTTTCCTATATTATCATGAGTGAGAAAATTCATTATCGTGTTTGTGCGAATGATATTTGCAAGGTGAGGTTGCCGAAACTTTCGGTTGACCCTCACACTATCTGTATGGGTTGCAGGGGTTTTGAATGTGCTTTAGATAATAAGTGCAAGGAATGCGAGGTTTTAAGTGATAATGATTGGTTAGCTATGCAGCGCTATGTGCGCAAACTCGAGATTGATAGTGTTAGAAGAGCTAAATCAAAGTCAAAGTCTGCTAGTGAGCCTAGCTTAGATTTATCTATTGACCCTTTGCTTGTAACCCCTTTGGAAGGTATTCCTTCCCCAAATACTGTATAGTAACTCCTGCCCCTTCTACAGGACCTGTGCCTACGGATGACCCTGGGTATGCTAAATTAGCTGCTGAATTGGAGGCCATTAAAGCACAGTTGGAGGCCTTTAAAGGTAAGGGTGTTGGTGAAATTAGTGCTTGTGAAAGTGCAGTGGAGGTGGCGACTGATCGAATCTGTCATACTCCTAGGTCTAGACCTCTACCAAGCTCCCAGGACCAAGGGAGAAGGTACTTCGAAAGCCGAAAGGGGGTGAGAGGTGCTTATCCTCGGTCAGTCGTCCCCTCAGACAGTCCTGTTGCGATCTCCCAGGCTGCTCTTGACCGCCGTAGGAAAGGCGTGTCGGATACGTTTGTGTCTTCGCCTGATCGTTCTCCCAGACGTAATTGGCGTTACGAATCAAGACCAATGAAGAGAGGGTGGAACCGGGACGTGCAGTCTCGCTCTCCCTCTCCCGGTTCGAGTAGCAGAGACCCTGATTCTTCGGAAGACGTTTTCGATGTTCCTGTTAAAAGGGCGAAACAGAGAGTCCTTAGCCCAGTTAATCCTGCTAGACTCCCTGCTTCTTCTGCCAGCGCTCCCAGTCAAGCCGTACGACAACTGCCGTCTTCGGCACCGCGAGAGCCAGCGGAGGTTGCTAAAGCTTTCATGGTTGTTATGCAGGAACAACTTTCATCGTTAGTTAAAGCTTTCAGCCACCCTTCTCAGTCCGTCAGACGTAAGGACGTCTCTTTGCCTGTTAAGAGATCTTCTTCTAAGAGAGTTTTTAATATCTCTCCCAAGAAACCTCTGCGCACTTCGTCGGCCGTACGACAACGTGCACCCTCCTCATCGGCACGCTGCCAGGAATTTCCTTCCCCCCCTCCCGCCGCCAGGACGATACTGCCTCTCGTTCTCGGCGCCGCGACGATTCCGTTTCCCTTTCGAAACACCTGGACGTTACTGCTTCGTTTCTTAGGAAACAGGATGAATGCAGTCTGCATTTTCAGGGCGACGGCAGCCTGCATCTTCAGGACGCTTCCGTTTCTCGTCATCGTGACGATACTGCCTCTCGTCATTGTGACGATACCGCTGCTCGTCATCGTGACGATACCGCCTCTGGCCGACTGGATGTTAGCGGCGCTCGGCGCCAGGATTCAAACAGCTCTCGGTGCCAGACTGCTGGCAGCCCAACTCTTCGGGATGTTATCCTTGAGCAGGACCTCGAAGATATTTCGGAAGAGGAAGAAAAACCTGCTGACTCTTATAAGGTTCTTTCTCGCTCTCTTTTGGAACTTTATGGGGAGGAATTTCAACCTTCGGCCCCTCGTTCTCCTCAGTCTCAATTTACCAGGAAGAAAGCTACTAAACCTTCGGCCTTCATCAAAATGAAACTTTCGATTTCGGCCAGGAAAGCTCTCGCTAAAGTGGGTGATTGGATGGAGGAACGGAGACAAGCTGTCAAGACCACCTTTTCTTTTCCTCCGTCCCGGCTCGCTTCCAAGGCCGGTATGTGGTATGAGACAGGGGAACCTTTGGGGTTAGGAGTGCCTTCCTCCTCCCAAGGTGACTTCTCGGCTCTTGTGGACTCGGCAAGAAGGCATGCTTTAAACTCTGCCAAGGTGATGTGGTCCATGTCGGAGCTTGATCACCTCGTCAAGGGAATTTTCAGGGTTTTCGAGGTTTTCAGCTTCCTGGACTGGTCTCTCGGGACTCTGGCCAGGAAGTCTGGACTCCTGGAGGACAAGAAGGACCTGACGAGTATCATGTCCTGCATGGACAAAGCTCTAAGGGATGGAGCTAATGAATTGGCTTCCCTTTTCTCAGCAGGGGTCTTAAAGAAGAGGGCCCTTTAGTGCTCCTTCACCTCTAGATCTGTGACTGTTGCCCAGAAGTCGGAGCTGCTTTACGCCCCTTTTTCTCGTCATCTTTTTCCCGAAGCTCTGGTCAGAGATATCTCCCTTTCTCTGGCTCAGAAGGCTACTCAGGACCTTTTGTCTCGGTTGGCTAGAAAGACCTTACCTGTTGCTCTTGCTCCTCTGAAGAAGGAGGAGAAGAAGTTTCAACAGCCCTTTCGGGGCAGGATCTCCTCGAGAGCGGATTTTAGGGGGAGAAGACAAGAGTCAGGGCCAAGGACCAGCAGGGGTGCGTTTAGGCCTCGGTCCAAAAAATGAGATGGAAGTCCTCCAAACACCAGTAGGGGCAAGACTGTCTCGTTTTTGGCAGTCTTGGGAAAGGAGAGGGGCGGACACCTGGTCCCTCTCAGTCATCAAGGAAGGTTACAAGATCCCCTTTTTAAAGAAACCACCTCTCTCAAACTCTCCCCTGGCCTTAGTGGCTCAGTACACCGACGCGGGGAAATGAGAGGCTCTTCTGGAGCTAGTCAACCAGATGTTGGTCAAGGGAGCGATAGAGCCAGTTCAAGACCTCGCCTCACCAGGCTTTTACAATCGCCTGTTTCTGGTTCCCAAGAACTCGGGTGGATGGAGACCAGTCCTAGATGTCAGCTCTCTGAACGCCTTCGTGGAGAAAACAGAGTTCTCCATGGAGACGGCTCAGTCAGTGCTGGCTGCAGTTCGTCCAGGAGACTGGATGGTTTCTCTCGACCTACAGGACGCTTATTTTCACGTCCCCATTCATCCGTCTTCGAGGAGATATCTGAGGTTTGTGTTCCAGGGCAAGTGCTTCCAGTTCAGGGCACTTTGCTTCGGTCTCAGCACAGCTCCCCAAGTCTTCACCAGACTTATGGCGAATGTGGCAGGCTGGTTACACCAGGAGGGGATAAGGGTCTCCTTCTATCTAGACGACTGGCTGATCCGGTCACAGTCGAAAGAGAAATGTCTGGAGGACCTAATGAAAACTTATACGATCACTCAGGACCTGGGACTCATCGTCAACTGGGGGAAGTCTCAGACCGAGCCGAATCAGACTATTCTCTATTTGGGGATAGTTCTGAATTCAGTTCTTTTTCAGGCTTCTCCCTCCCAGGAGAGGCAGACCAGGTGCCTGGACAAAGTCAAAGGCTTTTTGAGGAAGCAGGAATGCTCAGCGAAGGAGTGGATGAGTCTGCTGGGAACGCTATCCTCCCTGGAGCAGTTTGTCCCTTTGGGGAGACTGCACCTAAGGCCTCTGCAACACTTCCTCGCAAAGGTTTGGAACAGGAAGATCCAGGAGGACACTTTTTCTTTTCCCATCCCGACAGAGATCAAGGATCTTTTAATGTGGTGGCTGGACCCAGCTCTGTTGAAAAAAGGGATCTCCTTGTTCAAGAAGAACCCCGACCTAGTGTTATTCTCAGACGCGTCCGAGTCAGGCTGGGGAGCAACACTAGGGAACAAAGAGGTCTCAGGTATTTGGGAAGGGAGTCAGGTCAGTTGGCATATCAACAGGAAGGAGTTGATGGCCATTTTGTTAGGGCTCAAGGCCTTCAAAACCTCGATCTCGGGAAAGACTGTGGAGATCAATTCCGACAACACCAAAGCTCTCTCGCGTACATAAGGAAGCAAGGGGGAACTCACTCCCTCTCTCTGTTCTCAACTGCGAGAGAACTTCTCCTCTGGGCGAACGAGAACGAGACCCAGCTGTTGACAAGGTTTGTTCAAGGGCAAAGAAACATCAGGGCAGACATGCTCAGCAGGAGGGGACAGGTCCTTCCTACAGAGTGGACTCTCAATCCGCATGTCTGTCGGAGCCTCTGGAAGTTGTGGGGCAGACCAGTAATAGACCTTTTCGCCTCCGGTCTAAACAAGAGGATCCCGAACTACTGCTCCCCAGTACTGGACGAGGAAGCTGTTGCGGTGGACGCCTTCTTGATGGATTGGACGGGGCTGGACATGTATGCCTTTCCCCCGTTCAAGATAATCAATCTGGTTGTCAGGAAGTTCGCTCTCCTCGATTCGGGACGAATGACCCTAGTGGCTCCATTCTGGCCTGCGAAGGAATGGTTCACCGAAGTGGTAGGGTTACTGATGGACTTTCCAAGAAGACTCCCGGCAAGTCCAGATCTTCTCAGACAACCCCACTTCGAGAGATTTCACCAAAACCCCCTCGCTCTCAATCTGACTGCCTTCAGACTGTCGAGAAGCTCGTTAGATCTCGAGGCTTTTCGGCACAAGCGGCGAAAGCTATTGCCAGAGCAAGGAGGATCTCTTCACAAAGAGTCTACCAGTCAAAGTGGGAGACCTTTAGAGCTTGGTGCAGGAGGCGCAAGGTTTCCTCGTCCTCTACCTCTCTGAGCCAGATTGCAGACTTTCTTTTGTACCTCAGACAGGATGCTAAGCTGGCTGTATCTACCATTAAAGGATACAGGAGCATGCTCTCAACCGTCTTTAGGCATAGAGGCTTAGAGTTATCTCAGAATAAGGACTTGCAGGACCTCATTAGGTCTTTTGAGACAACGAAGCAGGTGCACTTAAGGCCCCTTCTTGGAACCTGGATGTGGTGCTTAAGTTTCTGTGCTCCAGGAAGTTTGAGCCTATCTCGCAAGCTTCTCTGCGAGATGTGACTAAGAAAACCCTCTTCCTTTTGTCTCTAGCGACTGCCAGGAGGATCAGCGAGGTCCAGGCAATCGAGAAGCGTGTAGGCTTCACCCTAAATGGAGCGGTTTGTTCCTTGAGGTTCGACTTTCTCGCCAAGAATGAGAACCCTTCGAAACCCTGGCCTAGGACTTTTGAAGTCCCTAACCTCACGGATCTAGTAGGTCAGGAACAGGAAAGCCTCCTCTGCCCGGTTAGGGCTCTCAAGGCGTATTTGGCTCACACTAAGAGCGTGAGGGGTGCTTCCAACTCCTTATGGTGTTCAGTGAAGGATCCTCAAAAACCCCTGTCAAAGAACGCTTTGTCCTTTTTCCTGAGGGAAACTATTAGGGAAGCCCACCTCTTTTGTGAGGAAGAAAACTTCGCCCTGTTAAAAGTACGGGCTCACGAAGTAAGGGCCATTGCTGCTTCGCTGGCATACCGGAAAAATATGTCAGTTAAGCAGATCATGGACGCAACGTTCTGGAGGAGCAACTCTGTCTTCGCTTCTCAGTACCTCAGAGAGGTAAGAGTGGACTATGATAAGTGTTATACCTTGGGCCCATACGTAGCTGCGGCTTCTGTATTAGGCAAAGGAGTTACTATCCCCACTCAACCTTAGTTTATGTACTTGTATATGGGTTTGTGTTTTTTTATGGTTGTCTGAGGTCCTCGTCCTGTGGTACGGTTCCCTCAGTCCAGATAGATAGTTTATATCTACTTCTGCAAGGTTAGATGGTTAGCTTTAGTAAGGTTGCAGGTTTTTTATATGGGAAGGTAGTTTTCTGAAGTCTAGTCAAGTTGTTGGTCCTACCCCTTTGACAGACTCGATTGAGTTGTTGGCAGCGTAGCGGGTCTACTCAGGGCTGAACACTCCTAAGGGAAAGCGACTCTAGAGGCAGTTACCTTTGAAGTCAGCTACCTTAGCAGGTAAGGAATCAAGGTGTTTGTTCTCCTACAACTCTTTTGTTGTTTCCCCAACTATGTTTTTTCTGTCTGTTTCCCTCCTCCAAATGTGTGAATCAGCTATATATATATAACTGCCAGGTAAGTTCTATTCATAAAAATGGAGTTTTTATGATAAAACAAAGTTTTATGAATACTTACCTGGCAGTTATATATATGTATTAAAGCCCACCCACCTCCCCTCAGGAGACAGGTCGGGCAAAGATAATCTGAGGAACAGAAAATGGGAATGATTCCAAGTACCACCCTGTATTAGGGTTGTTAACCATCTAACCACACAACCACCACAAGGCGGTGGCCGCGATTTTCGATTTAATTCTGCCGCAGTCAGAGA
The DNA here is from genome assembly GCF_036898095.1 of Palaemon carinicauda. Taxonomy (NCBI): domain Eukaryota; kingdom Metazoa; phylum Arthropoda; class Malacostraca; order Decapoda; family Palaemonidae; genus Palaemon; species Palaemon carinicauda. Next base: position 27,963,396 of record NC_090756.1, read on the forward strand.
CTCAGCTATATATATATATATAAAACTGCCAGGTAAGTATTCATGAAACTTTGTTTTATCATGAAAACTCCATTTTACATAAAGAAAGATTAGTTTACTGGTCATAAGAATTCAAATCCTTCTTACCTTTAATAAAGAGATGTAGAGTTGTGTTTTCATGACACAATTGCATCAGTGGCGGTAAATCTTGATGTAGCGGCCACGTTGTTGCATTACTCGTTTCAGCCAAGTTCTTCCTCAATACATTTACGAGATTAGTATTCTGTGAGAAAATATACATCATTCATTAATCACCTTTCTGTTGATATTAATTAATCAATGATAAGGTAGCGAAGTGTGCCATGCAGGCCACTTCGTGGCTGGATATCTGGCTAGGATCTCTTGCCATTCTGATACGATCCGAAGACTTGTCTAAGGAGAGTACCAGGAAGGCCTTGGAGACCTTCCTTCTTTCAGGCACTCGTACCATCGAGTTTCTGGCCCACTAAGTCTCGAACTTGTGGGCTAACACTATCCTGAAACGCCGTGATACGGTGTCTGAAAGATTCAACTTGAAGGTCCCCAACACTGAGGTCAGTAAGCTCAGACATTCCTCCCTTTTGGGGAGTAGTCTGTTTGAGCCGAAAGATGTGGAGCAGGTGGCTGAGAGGTGAGGAAGTCCAACCAGGACTCCCACCTCCGGAGGGCTTTAACATCAAAGCCCTATAAGCCTCCAGCATCCCAACAACCTCGCCCTGCAAAGACGACAAAACCGGCAATAGCAGCAAAGGCAGCGGTGTCCAAACAGCCCTTTCCCGTCAAGGACAGGAGAGGCAAGAAGTTCTCCAGGGGAGGCAAGAATCCTAGGGGGAGTGGCCGAGGCCGCAAACGCTAGGATTGGCAGTTCCCCCGCATGTCCACCAGTGGGGGGGATGCCTCCAAAGTTGCGCGAACAGGTGGCAGCACCCGGGGCCGATTCCTGGACAATCTCCGTGATCAGCCAAGGATATCGCGTCCCGTTCATAACATCTCTTCCTCCCCTTGACAGCGAATCCAGTGTCGTTAAGCTCTCTTGCCATGGGATCGGCAAGAGGGCATGCCCTTTGGGCAGAAATCAAGTCCATGTTGAAGAAGGACGCTCTCCAAGAGGTCGTCGACGGGTCCCCAGGCTTCTACAGTCGACTCTTTCTTGTAAAGAAGGCGTCTGGAGGCTGGAGACCAGTCATCGACCTCTCAGCTCTGAACAGGTTTGTCAAGCAGACCCCGTTCAGCATGGAGACGGCAGACACGGTCAGACTTGCAGTGAGACCGCGAGACATCATGTGCACTTGATCTGAAGGACGCGTACTTTCAGATCCCAATCCATCTGTCTTTAAGGAAGTACTTAAGATTCAGCCTAGACAACAAGATCTACCAGTTCAAGGTGCTGTGCTTCGGTCTCTCCTCAGCACCTCAGGTTTTCACCAGAGTGTTCACCCTGATATCTTCGTGGGCACACAAGATCGGCATCCGTCTCGACTGGCTGATGTTAGCAGACTCGCAGTCAACCCTTCTTCGACACTGAGACAAACTTCTGGGAATTTGCCAAGATCTAGGGATCATGGTAAATCTCGAGAAGTCTTCTCTGCTTCCTTTCCAAAGACTGGTATATCTAGGCATGATATTGGACACCAATCTCCACAGAGCCTTCCCATCAGATGACAGGATAGCAAGGCTGAGGAAGGTCGAAAGTCCTTTCCTCAGACGAGACGAACTCCCAGCCCAATCGTGGTTACGTCTCCTCGGCCATCTCTCATCCTTGGTCCGTCTAGTTCCCAACGGTCGCCTCAGAATGAGATCTCTGCAATGGCGACTCAAGTCCCGGTGGAGTGGCAAACGAGAACCTACGAAAGGAGTGGATCTTCTCGTCCTCCCCCCGGATTTGATGCTGTTTTCGGATGCCTCAAAAAAAGGATGGGGGCCCCACGTTCTGAACCACAGGACCTCAGGCCTGTGGTCAGAATCAGAAAAGGGCCTCCATATAAACCTGCTAGAAATGAAGGCCGTTTTTCTAGCCCTTCAACAGTTCCAACAGCACCTGGCGGGTCACTCTTTGGTGGTGATAAGCGACAACACCACAGTAGTGGCTTACATCAACAAGCAGGGAGGTACCTTTTCAGAACAGCTATCCCATCTTGCAGTAGAGATACTGAGATGGACCGAAGTCCACTCGATTCCACTTTTGGCTCGCTTCATTCCGGGCAAAAGGAATGTGCTCGCTGACAGTCTGAGCAGAGCGTCTCAGTTAGTGAGTACCGAGTGGTCTTTGGATCGTCAAGTAGCCAACAAAGTCCTGACTTTGTGGGGTTCCCCGATATTGGATCTGTTCGCGACAGCGTTGAATTTCAAACTGCCCCTGTACTGTTCCCCAGTCCCGGACCCCAAGGCTCTCTGGCAAGATGCTTTCCAACAACGGTGGGACAACATCGACGTATACGCCTTTCCCCCGTTCTGTCTGATGAGGAGGGTACTCAACACGACCAGACTATTGGTCAACCTCTCGATGACTCTCATAGCTCCGCTGTGGCATCATGTGGAATGGTTCCCGGATCTTCTGCAACTCCCTACGGAGCCTCTGAGATAACTCCCTCCACGATACGAGCTACTCAAACAACCACACGCCAACATCTTTCACAAAGCCGTAGCTTCGCTTCGGCTTCAGGCCTGGAGACTATCCAGCATCTCCTCGCAGAGACAGGATTTTCGCAACAAGTTGCGGAAAGGATGTCTGGACACTGCGAAAGTCATCTGCAGGAGTCTACCAGGCGAAGTGGAGAGTTTTCTGTAGTTGGTGTCGTGGAAGGGGTATCTCTCCACTCGATGCCACTATTCCAGCAATAGCGGAGTTCTTCGTGTATTTGTGAGAAGAAATGCACCTTTCAGTCTCGGCAGTGAAAGGCTATCGCTCAGCCTTAAGTCTAGCCTTCAGGCTCAAAGGAGTGGACATTTCTTCTTCTCTAGAACTTTCCTTAGTCATACATAGTTATGAACTAACCTGCCCTCATTCGGAAGTGAGACCTCCTCCATGGAACGTGGTTCGAGTCCTCAGGTCTCTTAAGAGACCTCCCTACGAACCATTACGCCAGGCTTCAGATCGCCACCTGACTTGGAAGACGGTGTTCCTACTAGCTTTGGCGTCAGCCAAGCGAGTTAGTGAACTTCATGGTCTCTCGTATGACATCGCCCATTCAAGGGGATGGGGGGAGGTAACGTTCAGCTTCGTCCCTGAGTTTATTGCTAAGACTCAGAATCCAGGAGTGCCGGACCCTCGCTTCGACTCCTTCCGGATTTCGAGTCTTCGTTCCGTAACAGATGACCCAGACTATCTCCTACTGTGCCCAGTAAGGAGTCTTAGGCTATACCTGAAGAGAACAGCTGCAGTTCGTCCCCAAGTGCGGTCTTTGTTTGTTAGCACTGGGAGGACTAAGAGGAGGGTCACCAAGAACACCATCTCGGCATGGATTCGTAGGGTGATCCATCTGTCCCTGAATGCAGACCCTCCTCCATCACGTCACCCTAGAGCACATGATGTCAGGGGCGTAGCTACGTCCCTGGCCTTCAAGAAGAATTTCTCAGTGACGCAGGTTCTTCAGGGTGGGGTGTGGAAGCGTCAAACGACCTTCTCAGCCCACTACCTGCAAGACGTGACCCACAGGAGGCTCGATACATTCTCTATTGGCCTTGTGGTGGCGGCACAACAGCTGGTTTAAAACCTCAGGCTCCTTATTGGACAAGTAGCAGAATGTTAAGGGCATTGTTACCCGGTCTTAGTCTGCATGAATGAAAAGGTTTGTCTGGCCCTTATTTTTTTTCATCTTTCCCTCTCTTGGGGAAAGCAGCATCCTGGGTTCTCTGCACAGCTGACCTCAAACCACTGCAGGTAAACCATGTTTCCTTGTGTTCCTAGTATTAAGCTAATACTGTCACGTCCCCATACCCTGACGAGGTGGTATTGGGAGAGTCCTAGCCTAAAGTTTCCATCTAAAGGACTACAGGTCAACTTCCTAGGACGAGTCACACTTTATTATACCGTTACACACAGCTTGCGTAGGCCGCAGTCCTTGCGTAGCAAAGTTCTAGCGAGGTGCAGGGACTCCTTATTGTTGAGTGCTAACACACTCAAATAATGGGCCCCCGGGCAAAGCTAAAAGCCAGTACTGGCTGGGACGTTCCACCCTTCCTAATGGGTGAGTCACCCCTATTAAATAGCGTGGTTTGTATGTCAGTTACGGAACAAATGACAAATTTGTAGATAATTTGTATTTTTCCTAACTATACAAACCTTAGCTATTTAATCAAACTTGCCCGCCAGCCCTATCCCCCTTGAAGTCCTACCTCTAAGCAAAGTGAGCTCAAGCACAGGTGCGTGTGAGGGAGGGGGGGGGGGTAGCAAGCTACCCTCCCTACCACCGCTAACCAGCGGTGGGGTAGTAAACCCTCGTTAAAATTCTAATGTCTCGTCATTTCAGCTACGCCGAAAGTAATAACCCCTATTAACTAGCTAAGGTTTGTATAGTTAGGAAAAATACAAATTATCTACGAATTTGTCATTTCAAGTTATGTTACATAGTGTTACAAAAGTGTAACATACCAATCATGTTGCCGTCAAGGCTCTCTCCTCCCCTTTCTCTCTCCCTCCTCCTCCGCACACACCGCCGTTTTCCGCTACCGTCTGTCTTGAAGTTAAGAACTCCATAATAATGTCACATTTTATTGAAGATCATAACCAGTACTGTACATAGGTATTTGTTATTTAGTGAGCGTAGGTTGTGAATTAGAACAATTAAAAACATGTTTTTCCACTGTAATATACTTTTTCAATATTAATCTTACCCGATAATCATGTAGCTGTCAACTCCGTTGCCCGACAGAATTCTACGGACGGGATACGCCAGCGATCGCTATACAAGAGGGGGGTGTACTCACCAGCGCCATCTGTGGCCAGGTACTGCAGTACTTCTTGTCAACACCACCTCAATTTTTCCTCTGTCGTGCCTCCGGCAAGACCTACATGGATACGCTGTTGATTTTGGAGTCTTTGTTCACGGTTTTGGTGAAGTATTGCTCTGAAATTTTAGCCTTCGCTATACAGGAAGCTTTTCCCTTAGCTTAGATAGCTTTTGGATTGATTTTGATTAATGGTTTAACGATCTTTGCTTTAATTTGGAAACCCCCCTTGACTGTTCTCTGATTCAAGATGTCCGACCATTCTCAAGCTCCTAGACAAAGACGATGTAGTGTTAGGACTTGTAATAGGCGTCTTCCGAAGGCCTCGGTTGATCCTCACACCGTTTGTTCCGACTGTAGGGGAAAATCCTGTCAGTTGGAAGATCGATGTGAGGAATGTGCCGGGCTTTCGGAATTCGATTTTAATGAATTCCTCAAGTATACGGCTAAGTTAGAGAGGGAGAGAGTTAGGAGGAGTTCTTCTCGCTCTTTGGTTTATTCCTCCCCCCATGATCCTCAACCTTTTCCTTCCCCTGTAGTGGCTACCCCCGAACCTATTATTAGTGCTCAGCCTGATATGTCGGATGTGTTACGTGCCATTCAGGCTTTAGGTGATAAGGTGGAGTCTGTAGTGAGTGACCACAAGTTTCTCTTGGCAGATGTCAAGGAACTTAAAGTGAGAAGTGCAGTGGGAAGTGGTAGTGCCAGTGCTGTGCCTAGTGTCAGTGTCAGTGTTGCGCATGAGGATACTTCTGTGCGTGCCAGTCGTCCTCCCAGTCCGGGACCTCTTGCAAGCTCCCAAGCCCAGGGGAGAAGCAATGTCGAAGGGCAAAAGGGTTCGGCAGGCCTTGATCGGCGCACAGTAGTATCCTCAGTGGTTGCGGGCGTATCTTATAGAGATCGTCACTTCCACTCTCAGACGATTGAGCCCTTAATTTCCTCGTCTGCAGAAGAAGTTTCCGGGAGGAAACGCTGGACCCAGGTCTCAAGGCCTCTTAAGCGTAAGGTCCAGACCGAGCGAGTCCAACAGCCCAGGTGTAGCCACTGGGCTAGTTCGGACTCGCCGCAGTCATCTGATGGCTGCATGCCTCCTAAGAGAGGTAAAGCGATGCCTCAACAGACCTCAACTTCTGTTGATCCTAAGTTGGCTATGCTGCAGACTATGCAGTCGCAGCTTGCGGTGTTGATGCACTAGTTTCAGGCAGAGAAGGTTAACACACCTCCTCCTGCGAGCGCTCCTCCACCTCTGCGCAGTCCACCCTGCCAGACGTATGATGTTGAGGTTCCTCAAGCTACCTCCATGCATGAGCTGCCGCATTGGGAGTTGCCAGATACCAGCGCTGTGCAGCAACCTCCACTTTCCTTGAGGCAGGAGCCTCTTGCTGTGCGGCAACCTCCTCAACACTTGAGGCAGGAGCCTTATGCTTTGCAGCAACCTCCTCTACCCTTGAGGCAGGAGCCTCATGCGTTGCGACAACCTCCTCCATCCTCGAGGCAGCAACCTCTTGTGTTGCGACAACCTCCACCATCCTTGAGGCAGCAACCTCAACTCTTGCGGCAGCCACCTCCACTCTTGAGGCAAGAACCTCAACTCTTGAGGCGAGAACCTCAACTCTCGAGGCAAGCACCTCAACTCTTGAGGCAAGAGCCTCTCTCTGCGCAGCCACCTCCTCAACCCTTGAGGCAGGCGCAACTCTTGAGGCAGGAACCTCATGCTATGAGGCAGCCACCTCAACGCATGCAGCAACCGCATTCTTCGCAGCATGAACCTCTTCCCATTCTACATGAACCGCAGACTATGCAGCATGAGCCTCATGCCTTACAGCATTCGCTTCTCACCACGCTTGCGCCTCATACTCCCGCAGAACCTACTTCAGCCCAGCCTCATGACTTTGTCATTACCAGCCCTCATCCTCTTCAGCAGAGACTTGATGATGAATCCGCAAGTGCGCATGCACCCGTTCTTCAGGATTCAGCCATTCAGCATACCGCTTTATCATTCCCTCTCGCTTCTCAACCCTCAGGTGATGAGGTTTCTGAGGATGAAGCTGCTCACCTGGATGATCCTTCTTCTGATGTGGAGGAGCCCAAGTCGTTGCCACCCTCCATTGACTTTCGCAAGGTCCTGACTCTGTTCAGAGAGTTATACCCTGAACACTTTGTTTCTGCTACCCCTCGTTCTCCTCCATCCGAGTTTTCTCTAGGCATGCAACCTGTTAAGTCTGCCTACACTAAGCTTGTCTTCGCTAGATCATCTAAGAGAGCTTTGAGAATTTTAGGGGATTGGTTGCAGTCCAAGCAGCAACTGGGAAGGACGTCTTTTATGTTTCCTCCTCCTAAGCTGACTTCTAAGTCGGGCGTCTGGTATGCCACGGGAGAGGAACCAGGCTTGGGGATCCCTGCCTCTGCCCAGGCTGACTTCTCAAGTTTGGTTGACTCTCCCCGAAGGTCGGCTATGAGACGCTCTAAGGTCTGCTGGACCTTTTCTGATCTGGACCACTTCTTGAAGGGAGTCTTTCGCGCCTTTGAAATTTTTAATTTCCTCGACTGGTGCCTGGGGGCCTTGAGCAAGAAGACTGCCCCTTCTGACAAAGACTCGGCCATGCTGATCATGTCCTGTATGGACAAAGCAATTCGCGATGGTTCTGGCGAACTTGCTTCTATTTTTGTATCGGGAGTCCTCAAGAAAAGGGAACAACTTTGCTCCTTCCTTTCTACTGGTATCACCTCTTGCCAAAGGTCACAGTTACTATTTGCTCCACTCTCTAAGTTCCTGTTTCCTGAGGATCTAATCAAAGAGATGGCTGCGGCTCTTATACAGAAGGATACGCATGACCTCGTAGCCTCTTCAGCACGTAAGGCTAAGGTTGTACCTTCAGTTCCGAGAACTTACCGCACCCCAGTGGCTGATACACCTGCTACCAGATTTATTCCGCCCTTTCGTGGCAGAGCCCCCAGCCGAGGAAGTACCCGCCCAGACGGTCACGGGCAGGTCCAAGAAAGGTGCCAAGTCCACGAAAAGCAAGCATTGACTCTCCTCCTCTCCAGACAGCTGTAGGAGCCAGACTCAAGACCTTCTGGCAAGCCTGGGAAAGAAGAGGTGCAGACGCCCAGTCTGTCAAGTGGCTAAGGGAGGGTTACAGGATTCCGTTCTGCCGCAATCCCCCTCTGACCACTTCTCCCATCAACCTCTCTCCCAACTACAAGGAAAAGGACAAGAGGCTAGCGTTACATCAAGAGGTGTCGCTCCTGTTACAGAAAGAGGCAGTGGTGATAGTCCGGGATCATCAATTCCCGGGCTTTTACAACCGTCTCTTCCTGGTGGCCAAGAAGACAGGAGGTTGGAGACCGGTGCTGGACGTAAGTGCGCTCAATGCTTATGTCACCAAGCAGAAGTTCACTATGGAGACGATAAAGTCGGTCCTAGCAGCGGTCAGACAGGAGGACTGGATGGTCTCGTTGGATCTGAAAGACGCCTACTTTCACGTTCCCATCCATCCAGACTCCCAACCTTTTCTGAGATTCGTCTTTGGAGAGGTTGTGTACCAATTCCAAGCCCTGTGTTTTGGCCTAAGCACGGCACCTCTGGTGTTTACGCGACTGATGAGGAATATTGCGAAATTCCTTCACTTGGCGGACATCAGAGCCTCCCTTTATTTAGACGACTGGCTTTTAAGAGCCCCCACAAGTCGTCGCTGTCTGGAGAGTCTCAGATGGACTTTGGACTTGACCAAGGAACTGGGTCTATTGGTCAATTTAGAGAAGTCCCAGCTTATTCCTTCCCAAACCATCGTTTACCTGGGAATGGAGATTCGGAGTCAAGCTTTTCGGGCTTTTCCATCGGCCCCAAGAATCAACCAAGCCCTAGAGTGCATCCTGAGCATGCTGAAGAAGAACAGATGCTCGGTGAGACAGTGGATGAGTCTAACAGGGACCCTGTCATCGTTAGCCCTGTTCACCGAGTTAGGGAGACTCCACCTCCGCCCCCTTCAGTACCATCTAGCAGCTCACTGGGACAAGAATATGACGCTCGAGGCGGTCTCTATTCCTGTTACCAAAGAGATGAAGACTACTCTAATGTGGTGGAAGAGCAACATCCTTCTCAAGGAGGGTCTCTCTTTAGCTGTTCAGACCCCCGATCTTCATCTCTACTCGGACGCATCAGACTCGGGCTGGGGCGCGACCTTGGACGGACAGGAATGCTCGGGAACATGGAACAAGGAACAGGAAACGCTTCACATCAATTGCAAGGAGTTGTTGGCAGTACATCTGGCCTTAATGAACTTCAAGTCCCTCCTGCTAAACAAGGTGGTGGAGGTGAACTCCGACAACACCACAGCCTTGGCGTACATCTCCAAGCAGGGAGGGACTCATTCGAGGAAGCTGTGCGAGATAGCAAGGGACCTCCTCATTTGGTCAAGAAGTCGAAACCTCACGCTGGTAACGAGATTCATTCAGGGCAATATGAATGTCTCGGCAGATCGCCTCAGCAGGAAGGGTCAAGTCATCCCCACAGAATGGACCCTTCACAAGAACGTGTGCAACAGGCTTTGGGCCTTGTGGGGTCAGCCAACGATAGATCTGTTCGCTACCTCGATGACCAAGAGGCTCCCATTGTACTGTTCCCCGATCCCAGACCCGGCAGCAGTTCACGTAGATGCTTTTCTGCTGGATTGGTCCCACCTCGATCTGTATGCATTCCCGCCGTTCAAGATCATCAACAGAGTTATTCAGAAGTTCGTCTCTCACGAAGGGACACGGCTGACGTTGGTTGCTCCCCTTTGGCCTGCAAGAGAATGGTTCACAGAGGTACTGCAATGGCTGGTCGACGTTCCCAGGACTCTCCCTCTAAGAGTGGACCTTCTACGTCAACCTCACGTAAAGAAGGTACACCCAAGCCTCCACGCTCTTCGTCTGACTGCCTTCAGACTATCGAAAGACTCTCTAGAGCTAGAGGCTTTTCGAAGGAGGCAGCCAGAGCGATTGCCAGAGCAAGGAGGATATCCACTCGCAGAGTCTATCAATCCAAGTGGGAAGTCTTCCGAAGCTGGTGCAGAGCCAATGCAGTTTCCTCTACCAGTACCACTGTAACCCAAGTTGCTGACTTCCTGTTACATCTTAGGAATGTTAGATCTCTTTCGGCTCCTACGATCAAAGGGTACAGAAGTATGTTGGCAGCAGTTTTCCGCCACAGAGGCTTGGATCTTTCCTCCAACAAAGATCTACAGGACATCCTTAGGTCTTTCGAGACCTCTAAAGAACGTCGCTTGTCCACTCCAGGCTGGAATCTAGACGTAGTCTTAAGGTTCCTTATGTCACCTAGATTTGAACCTCTCCAGTCAGCCTCTTTCAAAGACCTTACTCTCAAAACTCTTTTCCTCGTCTGCCTTGCAACAGCCAAAAGAGTTAGTGAGGTTCACGCCTTCAGCAGGAACATAGGATTCACATCTGAAACAGCTACATGTTCCTTACAGCTCGGTTTTTTGGCAAAAAATGAACTTCCTTCACGTCCTTGGCCTAGATCGTTCGAAATTCCTAGCCTTTCCAACATAGTGGGTAACGAACTAGAGAGAGTTCTTTGCCCTGTCAGAGCTCTAAAGTACTATCTTAAAAGGTCAAAGCCTATACGAGGGCAATCAGAGGCCTTATGGTGTGCCATTAAGAAACCTTCGATGCCTATGTCCAAGAACGCAGTTTCGTATTACATAAGGCTTCTGATTAGAGAAGCTCATTCTCACATGAAGGATGAAGACCTTGCTTTGCTGAAGGTAAGGACACACGAAGTGAGAGCTGTGGCTACTTCAATGGCCTTCAAACAGAACCGTTCTCTGCAGAGTATTATGGATGCAACCTATTGGAGGAGCAAGTCAGTGTTTGCATCATTCTATCTCAAAGATGTCCAGTCTCTTTACGAGAACTGCTACACCCTGGGACCATTCGTAGCAGCGAGTGCAGTAGTAGGTGAGGGCTCAACCACTACATTCCCTTAATCCCATAACCTTTTTTAACCTTTCTCTTGAATGCTTTTATTGTTGTTTTTTGGGTTGTTACGGTAGGCTAAGAAGCCTTCCGCATCCTTGTTGATTTGGCGGGTGGTCAATTCTTTCTTGAGAAGCGCCTAGGTTAGAGGTTGTGTAGAGGTCCTTTAGTATGGGTTGCAGCCCTTTATACTTCAGCACCTTAGAGTTGTTCAGCCTCCTAAGAGGACCGCTGCGCTCAGTAAGGAAGACGTACTTATTAAAGGCAGAGTAATGGTTCAAGTCGACTTCCTTACCAGGTACTTATAATTTCATTTGTTATTTTGAATAACTGATAATATGAAATACGGGATACTTAGCTTCTTGATTAACATGTACACTGGTTTTCACCCACCCCCCTGGGTGTGAATCAGCTACATGATTATCGGGTAAGATTAATATTGAAAAATGTTATTTTCATTAGTAAAATAAATTTTTGAATATACTTACCAGATAATCATGATTTAATTGACCCACCCTTCCTCCCCATAGAGAACCAGTGGACCGAGGAAAAATTGAGGTGGTGTTGACAAGAAGTACTGCAGTACCTGGCCACAGATGGCGCTGGTGAGTACACCCCCCTCTTGTATAGCGATCGCTGGCGTATCCCGTCCGTAGAATTCTGTCGGGCAACGGAGTTGACAGCTACATGATTATCGGGTAAGTATATTCAAAAATTTATTTTACTAATGAAAATAACATGTTTCTAGGTGTTTTTTCAGAGGATGGGAACGGATTAATTTTTTTTAGTTATTTTATATGGGAAAAATTGATCTGACATACAAGCGAATTGACATACGCCCTCGGGTCCCGGAACGCATTAAGCTCGTATCTCAAGGTATTACTGTACGGTAAGATACGTACCGGGAACGTAGCCATCCCCAAGTAGACAGATCGGCATAGGCTACAGAGTTCACGGAGCGGCTACCTGCTCTCGGTTCTGACAAGAACAAGAACAAGCACACACTACCAGTAGGAATAAAGGCTGCCGCCTTTTTTGCGTTCAGCACCGGCAGGGTGAAGAAAATGATTTCCAGGAGTACCATTTTTTCTCTTCGGAAAGCCATCAGACGGGTGCATCCTGCATCTACGGAGGGAGCAGAGGTAACTTCGCAAAAAGCGCACAAAGTCAGAAGTATAGGTTCGACATGAGCCTTCAGGAAGAATCTTTCAGCAGCTGAAGTCTGGAAATGGCAGACAATCTTCACCATTTGCTATCTTAAGGAATATGCATACAGGTTCCTGAATACTTTTACCCTCAGTCCAGAGGTAGCTGCTTAGCAAGTCTGTAGCGAACATAACTCCCTCACAAGATAAGAAGAATCTCGTTTAAGGTAGCAGTCTCATGCAAGTCTAGGTGGAGAGGTATAAATGTCTAGCCCCTTTTTCCTCTTTTCTTTCCCTTCACTTGGAGTGTGGCGGTTGTGCTGTTACTTGCTGGATCGGACTTCGATGCAGGTAAACCTCCCGATGGAGCAACTTACGTGTGGGAGAGTATGGATAGAGATATATGCAAATCCATTTCCTACTGTATCCATGCATTACCAGACACCATATTTGTATCGATAGAAGTTTTTTCATAACCTTTTTGTCAAGTTTTGGCAGAAATCTGGCTTATCACCTGGGACATCTTTTTCTCAGGTTGTTATAAGGGCGGCAGGGGTCAAACTTTGGTTCCCTTTACCTGTGTGGATGCTTTGACATCCCGGGAATTGAACCAACCAGTTTGGTTATAGGGACTTCCTGTCTCCTCGTTACAAGTCTCTGGTTAAAGGACGATGATTTGTATTTGTGAAGGAACGAATCACTATTCCCAAGTAGACAAACTTGAGTCCTTTAACTTTCTTCCTCAACTGCCCTACAAGTCCTAGGTTAAGGTCAAAGTGGCTTCTCTGTAGCCTGTCTGGTGGACAGAGCTTACCCGCCTCCTTGCAGTGACTACCCACATCATTTTATAGATATTAAATCAAGTTCCAGCTCCTATTAAAGGACTCAAAGTTTGTTTAGTTAGGAAAAATGCACATTACTAAAAGAATATCTTGATTTTCATTTTCAGTCATTTTGTTTCTGATGTTATAAAGGCAAACATAGATTAATTAATATTAACCCTTTTACCCCCAAAGGACGTACTGGTACGTTTCACAAAACCCATCCCTTTACCCCCATGGACGTACCGGTACGTCCTTTCAAAATAATGCTATAAAAATTTTTTTTTTCATATTTTTGATATTTTTTTGAGAAAATTCAGGCATTTTCCAAGAGAATGAGACCAACCTGACCTCTCTATGACAAAAATTAAGGCTGTTAGAGCAATTAAAAAAAATATACTGCAAAGTGTGCTGGGAAAAAAATAACCCCTTGGCGGTTAAGGGTTGGAAATTTCCAAAGAGCCTGGGGGTAAAAGGGTTAACTGAAAGTTGAGTATTGAATAATGAATAATTACTCAGAATATTAATCTTTGATAAACAACAGGTACAACATTTGCCTCAGAGCACTGCTTAGTATGCATGCAAGATACTTTTAACACTAATATCACAACATTATTAGTAGTACTAATTTATATATAATTTCTGTGTCTCATTTCAGGTGTCGACGGAAATTGAGCTTTGCGTAAGCAGTATGCCTGAAGTGTCCAAAAAGGTAAAGGAAAGATGTACAGGAAAGTCAAACGTTTATATCAGAATTACCAAGGCTCATAGGGCTTGGCACTCGAAAAACACTATGAAGCATATCGGAACAGTCCCCCCTGAAGGAGAAATTTGAAGAGAGAAAGCTGGAACAAAGATGTCGGAGTTTTGGATCTATTGATATGGTAGAGTAGCGCATGAAGCTATAGAAATCCTTCCTGTTTAAGCCTTTTTACTTTGGAGGAAGGAAAAGGGACCAAAAAGATTTAGGGAGAGATGGCGTTGTGTCATGAAAACACCACTCTACATTACTCTAGTGAAGGTAAGAAAGATTTGAATACCTATGACCAGTAAACTAATAATTCTTTATGTAAAGGATTTATTTCTAGACTGCCAAGTTTCTTAAAAGTGATTGCAATGAGGAATTCTGTTAGGTCTATAATGGTATTTTATGCAGGAAATCTGCTTTCACAATCCTAGTAGGCCCTAGTCAGCAAATTGGTTAAACTGAGTCACAGCAGTATCTAGATTGGTAAACGTGTTGCCTTAGTTTAACGAACAGTTATTTGCTGGCTGGATTTGCTCTCCTCAGATTGTTTGTGATATGAAGTAATGTAAAAATCTTTTTGGGAATGAATTGAATCTGGTTAAATCATCTTTAAAACTATTTGTTCTTACATGAATACAAAGCATTGTCCCTTAATAGAAAAGAATGATTTCATCTGGAAAGCATCTGGTAAAACTTTTGATAAGGTGATAGTTGTCTCTGGCAGGCGTAAGGTGAGCCCCTCCCTTATTAAAGGCAACTGAGCACTCGCTTTGGTGTCGGGTTGTACCGAACGTGTATCACACACGTTCGTACACTGGAAAGGTATTTCTGTCTTTTGTATATTGTCGTTATCGCTTTCCCCTTGCACTGATAACCTGTTCATGCCTGTGTGTTCTTGAATGATTGTGTTTGAATTTTTATGTCGTTCTTGACGGGAACCGCTTGTATGTATACTCTTGATTTGTCCAAATAAAGTTACTGTAGTTGCATTTGACTCATCTCTCAGTCACCTCCTAATGGCTCGCTTGCACATTGGTGACCAGCGGAGTGACCTGTCCCTCCTGTCTGCCCCCCCCCCCCCCTACTGCTATGCCTTACTGTTTTAAGATGCTGCCCACCTAACCTGCCTTTTTGGCACATGCTGCCCCAATGAAACTACCGCCCTTCACTAGCAGAAAAGTGTTCGCCTGGTTCCAGCATGCCGAAGTCCAGTTTTGTATCAAGGGCGTTATCCCCAGGATAATTTAATCTTGGCACTTATATAAGCACTGAGAGGCCAAGTATGCTTGCACAGTTGTCGGCTAGGATTCTCTTAGTTGCGGACCATCTGGCGAGTGTCCTAAAGGAAATAGATTCTTTGATGAAACTTTGAAATAATAATATCCAAGAAGACCCATCGATAAGAGTCACTGAACTGTGACTCCTACAATTTCTCTCCCACTGGGAGAAACAGTGTAGTATTGAGAGCCTTACCCTAGGATAAGAGATACTTTATTAGTATGTTCTCGCTTAATTCGTCAGGTAATACAGTAGGATACGTACCTGGAATGTAGCCATCCCAAAGTAGAAGGATCGACACACACTACATAGCTCACGGAGCTGCTACCTGCTCTCGGTTCCGACGAGAACAAGCACACACTACCAGTAGGAATAAAGGCTGCCGTCTTTCTTGCCTTCAGCACCGGCAGGGTGAAGAAAAAGATTTCCAGGAGCACCATTTTCTCTCTTCGGAAAGCCATCAGACGGGCGGATCCTGCATCTACGGAAGGAGCAGGGGCAACTTCCAAAAAAACGCACAAAGTCAGAAGTCTAGGTTTGACATGAGCCTTCAGGAAGAGTCTCTCAGCGGGTGGAGTCTGGAAATGTCAGACAATCTTCACCACTCACTATCTTGAGGAATATACACACAGGTCCCTGAATACTTTTACCCTCGGTCCGTTGGTATCTGCTTAGCAGGTTTGTAGCGAACATAACTCCCTCACAAGACAAGAAGAATCCCGTTCAAGGTAGCGGTCTCACATAATTCTAAGAGGGAAGTTTTCTTTTCCTTCGCTTGGGGTGCAACGGACATGGTGTTACTTGCCGGATCAGACTTTGATGCAGATAAGCCTCCCAACGGATCAACTTATGAGTAGTATGGATCTAGATATATGCAAATCCATGTCATACAATGACTGTACATTATCAGACACCATATCCTTATAGATATAGGTTTTTCCATAACCATCTGTCAAGCTTTGGTAGAAACCAAGCCTATCATCTGGGACATCTTTTTATCAGGCTGTTAAAAGGTCGGGACGGGTCATACTCCGTCATCACGTGAATGAAGCCAGCCAGTTTGATTATAGGGATTTTCTCCTTATTATAAGTCTCTTGTTTAAGGACAAAGATTTGTGTTTGTGAAGGAAAGAATCAAAATTCCTAACTACACAAACCGGAATCCTTTAACTATCTTCCTCAAGGGCCCTACGAGTCCCAGGTTAACATCAAAGTGGCTTCTTAGTAGCCTATTTGGTGGGCGGAGCTTAACCGTCACCGTGCAGTGACTACCTCCACCTTTTTAGGAATCATGAGAGCCAAGTTTCAGCTGCTATTAAAGGACTCAGTTTTTATAGTATAATTAGGAAAATTACAAATTACTAAAAAAATTATCTTGATTTTTGATTTTCAAGTATTCTGTGTCAGGTTATTAAGGCAAATACTAATTAATTGATGCTAACTGAAAATTGAATAATGAATAATTGCTCACAGAATGTTAATTTTTAATGACAATTGGATATTTCCCTCAGAGCAAGGCTTAGTATGCATGCATGATACTTTTAATGCTAAGATCTCAACATTTTTAGTAGTTCTGATTTACGTGTGACTCAATTTTTTTGTCTTATTTCAGGTCTCGACAGAGATCGAGCTTTGCAGAAACAGTTTGCTGAAAATATCTTAAAAGATAAAGGACACAGGTACAAGATCAAGCTGTACCAGAAAGAATGGAGTACCTTAGTCAAACAGGAAGAATTTCTCAAGCTTGAGATATTACTCGACCGGGACAGTCGATCCAGAAGTTCTGACATCTACTCCCCATAGTTAGCATAGAAGATAAGGCCAATAAGGCTACTGTATTGAATGGGTATCAGCTGGATTCACTGCATGTCATATAAAAAAATGTACCGAGTTAGAACTCCTTTGCTTCTTCACTCGACTCCAGATCCTGGTGGCCTTTATGGAATTCCTCAGCTGTGTATGGCAAGAATACAGTAAGGCCGCTAAATCCAGATTTTCTGCCGGCGATGCAGTTGTATTGTTCAGTCTGTGAGTAAATGTCATCAAAACATCACTGCATCTCTCTAATATAGGTAAGAAGGATTTGAATACTGTTCGTATGAACAGTAAATTTATCATATTTCTTTATATAAAGGATTAATTTTTAGGCTTTTCATTTTCATAAGAGTGATTATAATGATAAATTCTATTAGGGCTGGTATTGTGCAGGTTAGCTTACGTAGGAAATCTGCTGTTATGAACAGGGCAGCCACAAGCCAGCATGTCCGTTAAACTGAGGTACAGTTGTATGTAGAATGGTAAACACGTTGCATTAGTTTAACGAACAGTTATTTGCTGGTTATTACTTCATTTATGAAATGAATAATGAAAAGATCAATTAGGCCAAATCATCTTTAAAGCTATTTGTTCTTACATGAATCAAAACCATTGTCCCTTAATTGGAAGTATGATTTCAGCTGAGTTGGAAAACATCATGTTAAACTTTTAACAAGGTAGTAGTTTTTTCTGGCGTGTGGAGGGTAAACTCCACCCACACTAAAGGCAACTGAGTACTCACAGTACAGATGTACTTCTCTGTTGCTCCATAAACAGTTTTCTGATTTTTTAAATTTGGTTTTATGCGTCTGATTGTAGAAAGTCTGCAAGGTGAGATGTGGGTTTGTCCTGGTAAAACTGGTTGTGACTGTGGTAGATTTCTACACAAGTCCTCATCATCCTTGCATGTTTTGCAGATAGCGAGTACAGTGACTTTCGTGTTTGGTTTGTGCGTCCGATTGTAGGGAGACTCCACAAGGTGACATGCTGGTTTGTCCTAGTAAACCTGGTTGTAACTGGGGCAGTATTCTGTACGAGTAATCATCATCATTGTATGTTTTGCCGACAGCGAGTACAGTGACCTTCGGAAGGAACTGTGGCTCTCATCAAGGGAGGAATGATATCCATCAAGTGACAATGGTCGGAACTTGGACGGGCTGCTAGGAAGTACGGGACGATGTAGCCTGGTGGCTGAAGGACGAGAAACTCATTAGGAAAACTCCACTAGATTCCTCACCTTTGGAAACACTGATGTTCACAGATGCATCCAAGGATGGAGGGGCTGTACACACCTCAGGATCTACACTACCTTGGAGATATGAAAATGGAAGCAGCACTGCTACTATTGCAAGCTTAATAGAGTTTGATTGGGTATTCACTGGCGCTGATGGACGACAACACTACTGTAGTGGCCTGCTTAAACAAACAAGGGGATCCTATTTTAAACCCTTTGTGAGATAGGAAAGCAGATGTACGTTTGGGCAACTGACGACACAGTAGAATTGTCAGCTAGGTCAATTCTTGTACTTGAGGACACGCTCATTTGCCAGGGACCAATGGTAGTATCGGAATAGTTTTCACATTTCTGCTCGGTGGTAAGGCTTCTTGAACTTTGGGGCTTGCTACACAGATGAGCAAGAAGCTACGAGTGTTTTTCTTTCGAGTTCTAGACCTGTCGGCATCATTAGAGGATACTTTCGGATATCCCTTGAATAACAGGAACGCATGTGTCTTCCCACCTTTCTGTCGGATTTGCCGACCAATTAAGAGACTATTGATGACATTGTATGTCAGGATAATCCCGATGGACACCAGCTGAATGCTTTCTAGACTTTCTGATGCTCCGCTTCTTGGTATGGCGAGAACTACCCCTATGGTCCACCCTCCTCTGTCAGCCCAACCTGCATTGTTACCACATCTCAGTAGCTTTCCTCGTTCTTCACGGTTGTTGATTACCCAGCATGTCCTCCCAGTGAAATAGTTTTTGTGAGGCACAGCACAGAGGTCTGGAAACTTGTGAAGATCATCAG
Organism: Palaemon carinicauda; assembly: GCF_036898095.1. Classification (NCBI taxonomy): domain Eukaryota; kingdom Metazoa; phylum Arthropoda; class Malacostraca; order Decapoda; family Palaemonidae; genus Palaemon; species Palaemon carinicauda. The sequence goes on from NC_090756.1 coordinate 27,982,177, forward strand.
TAGCAGTCTATCAGGGGAAGTGGACCTTCTTCTGTGATTGATTTCCTGCTTTACCTTTGTCGGGAAAGGCTCATCCTAGTCTCCAGTGTGGAAGTCGTTCACTTCAGATGGAAGGGCTTAAACCTTTCTTCTTCATAGGAGTTGTCTGTGATCTTGGATAGCTTCGAATAATCTTGTCCACCTAGCGTGGGACGTCACTCGAGTTCTCGTGTCTCTTAAGAGACCTTTTGAGATGGGAGTCATATAGGAATCTAAATTGAGTATAGTGTATCTGTGGATGAGATCATGATGAGGGGTAGATGGAAATGGTTTGGTCATGCTCCTCGCACTCATCAAGAGAGATTAGTTCACCAAACGTTCAGCTGAGCTCCACAAGACACTAGAAGAGTTGGAAACCCAGGCCTACATTGCTGAGGACTATGAAGCGTGAAGTAGGAGATGATGAATGGAGAAGTATTGAATTCAAAGATCAAGATAGAGACAACTGGCGAAATCTAGCCGAGGCCTTTTGCATCAATAGGCTTAAGAGGAGATGATAATGATATGATATCTGAATATTGGTCCAGGTCTCATTGATATGTCTGTATTTGATTGTGTGTGAGTAATTCAGTAATAAACCTATGTACTCTTCATGCCTTAGCTTATTCAAGTCAGGTAGTTTAAAGTACATACTCTGCACCTTTGTTTCACCTGTATACAATGGCGTGCCGAGTAATTTTGCGTATTTCCGTTGTATTACGGTAGTACTGTAATAGTTGGTTAATGTCATATGGCATTTCATTTCTGGAGTAGAGAAGGATCAGTTTCACTGCTAGAGGTTCTCAGGGTATTGAGTACATACTTAGATCTTTGAAAACTGGACTTCTGTGCATTTCTAGCGTGTGGATATTTCCGCTACCCCAAATTGGGTTAATGTAAAGCAATTGGTCTGTAGTGAAATAATTATATATTAAGAATGATATTGTGATTTTAAGAAGAAAATCTTTAGACTATTAATGTGATGAAAAACATGTGAACAATAACAGTTAACCCTTTTACCCCCAAAGGACGTACTGGTACGTTTCACAAAACCCATCCCTTTACCCCCATGGACGTACCGGTACATCCTTGCAAAAAAATGCTATGAAATTTTTTTTTTTCATATTTTTGATAATTTTTTGAAAAAATTCAGGCATTTTCCAAGAGAATGAGACAAACCTGACCTCTCTATGACAAAAATTAAGGCTGTTAGAGCAATTTTAAAAAAATATACTGCAAAATGTGCTGGGAAAAAAATAACCCCCTGGGGGTTAAGGGTTGGAAAATTCCAAATAGCCTTGGGGTTAAAGGGTTAAGCTGGATATATGTGAGCTTATCTTTTTCTGAATCCTTAATTTTAATTTTCACGTTATTGAGTTGTAATTTATCAACGTAGAGCTTTTATTAGTACTTTGAAGCGATGGGTATTTGAGTGTGAGAATCTCCACTTAAAAACTTCATGAGTCTTCATGTTAAGTAGAAGAATCTAAGGAATAAGTAGTATTATGAAATTATTATTTGAATGACTTCAAAGTAGTTAATGCAAGAAATGCTAAAATTCATACTTTTCTTCACAGATTTTGAACTCTACGATGACTGTCTGCAGAGATACAATATTCAGCTATTGCAAAGGAAGGAAGCTGAAAGCATGTTTGCATGCTTATGTACACATCTCGGGGGCACTGTGGCTCATCACTTCCCCACTCAACTCCACAGTGTGATGGCCTTTCTGACACGTGTAAGACTTGATGTAACATGACTTCTACAATTGGCCAATGCCGAGACCATTGTGTTGTTCAGTCTTTGGATAAATATCAAGACACCACTCTACATCGCTCTAATAAAGGTAAGAAGGATCTGAATACTAATGAACAGTAGACTAATGATAATTCTTTATGTCTGTTTACCAAGTCCCCTCCCCCCAATTTTGGGGGGTAGTGGATATCGAAAAAGGAACAAAAGGGAACGTTTCCTCTCTTTGCTCCTCCTAGCTTGACGTGGGATTCAGCCGGGTTATGTCCCCTGTGGCCCCAGGGGCATAACATAAATTAGAATAACGTCGACGTATCCCTGCGTGTCGTAAGAGGCGACTAAAAGGGACAGGACGAGGGAACTGGGAACCCCCCTCTCCTGTAATTTTGTTCCTAAGAGATATCATTCTTTTCGTAAAGGATTAATTTCTAGACTGCTAAGTTTTGTAAATGTGATTATAAAAATGAAATATATTAAGTCTGGTATTTTTAAAGGTACTGTATTGTGTAGGTTTGCATTTTTCTCACGTCTTGCATTCATGAACGTTTCAGACCCCAGCCGGCATACCCGTTAACCCTTTTACCCCTAAAGGACGTACTGGTACGTTTCACAAAAGCCATCCCTTTACCCCCATGGACGTACCGGTACGTCCTTGCAAAAAAATGCTGTAAAAATTATTTTTTTTCATATTTTTGATGATTTTTTGAGAAAATTCAGACATTTTCCAAGAGAATGAGACCAACCTGACCTCTCTATGACAAAAATTAAGGCTGTTAGAGCAATTTAAAAAAATTATACTGCAAAATGTGCTGGGAAAAAAATATCCCCTTGGGGGTTAAGGGTTGGAAATTTCCAAAGAGCCTGGGGGTAAAAGGGCTAACATGACTGATGCCTTTGTTCTGAAGTGGACTAGAAATGGCTGCATTTGTTGTATAAAAAGCAAGTGAACAGTAACAGTTGAGCAGAGTAAATGTAGGTGCTATTATAGTATGCTATCTACCGTCGATTTTGCTATCTACCACCCCTCTCTGACTATAGTATGATACCCACCATCAGTCCCTAAGGGTACGGTCTACTTGCTAATCCGCCTCTAATAAGGAGGATCACTACTGACTTGATAACCCAACCTAACCTAACCTAACCTAACTCAACCCAACCTAACCTAACTTACAAACTGCTTATAATTATGCACCCATGTCCTAACATAGTCTAACCCAACCTAACCTAACTTACAAACTGCTTATAATTATGCACCCATGTACTAACCTAATCTAACCCAACCTAACCTAACCTAACCTACAAACTGTTTATAATTATGCATCCATGTTATCCATCCAATAAATATTATTAAACTATCATTAAAGTCCAATGAGGATAACATACAGGTGGTAAGTAATCTGTTTGATAATCCTCATCAAACAGGAGGATTAACATTGACGGCAGATAACATACTTTGTGGTAGATACCATACTATAATAGAAATTCGACGGTAGATAGCATACTATAATAGCACCTAAATGTAACTGTTGATGTTGCCAAGAGTCCTTCATTCTGTTTTTCATATTATTGAGTAATTTATCAACACAGTTTTTATTACAATGTTTTGAAATGACAAGCTATTTTAGTGTGATATTTTTCACCTCATTAGTCTTCATACTTTAACCCTTTTACCCCCAAAGGACGTACTGGTACGTTTCACAAAACCCACCCCTTTACCCCCATGGACGTATCGGTAAGTCCTTGCAAAAAAATGCTGTAAGTTTTTTTTTTTTCATATTTTTGATAATTTTTTGAGAAAATTCAGGCATTTTTCAAGAGATTGAGACCAACCTGACCTCTCTATGACAAAAATTAAGGCTGTTAGAGCAATTTAAAAAAAATATACTGCAAAATGTACTGGGAAAAAAATAACCCCCTGGGGGTTAAGGGTTGGAAATTTCCAAAGAGTCTGGGGGTAAAAGGGTTAACCTATTCAAGTACCCAAACTTAACCCTTTTACCCCCAGGCTCTTTGGAAATTTCCAACCCTTAACCTCCAAGGGGTAATTTTTTTCCCAGCACATTTTGCAGTATATTTTTTTTAAATTGCTCTAAAAGCCTTAATTTTTGTCATAGAGAGGTCAGGTTGGTCTCATTCTCTTGGAAAATGCCTGAATTTTCTCAAAGAAATATCATAAAAAAAAAGAAATTGTACATGCCATTGTTTTGCAGGGACGTACAGGTACGTCCATGGGGGTAAATGGATGTGTTTTTTGAAACGTACCAGTACGTCCTTTGGGGGTAAAAGGGTTAAATGATATTATATTATTTTATTACTGTATTTCTTTAGCTTTGTTATTTTCAGTTGTATTTTTCTCTGTATCTCCGAATTTTTGAAAGTCAAGGACCTTTTGTATATAAAAATTCAAGGAATACATTATTATACTTTTTAAAGTGTTGTATTTTGGTTGTTCATTGCTTCTTATATTGTTTATTTATCTCCTTATTTCCTTTCCTTATTGGGCTTTTTTTCCCTGTTGAAGGCCTTGAGCTTATAGTATCTTGCTTTTCCAACAGAGGTTGTAGCTTAGTTAGTAATAATAATAATAATAATAATAATAATAATAATAATCACTTTAAATCAGTCAATGAATAACATGTTAAAATCGCAAATTTCTCTTACAGATGTTGGTGCGTTACGGCCGCATGAAGAGAATCCACTGAAGAGATTCCCACCAATTCAAGCATCCCCAAGGACGAGAATTTCATCGAGAACTCGCATCTGATCCATCTCCTTGGAAAGAGTTGTATGTAAAATGGTAAACATGTTGCATTAGTTTAACAAGCAGTTATTTGCTGGTTGAATGTACGCTCCTCAGATAAGGTTTATGGTATTAAGTAATGTAAAGATCAGTTAGATCAAATCATCTTTAAAGCTATTTGTTCTTACGTGAATCAAAACCATTGTCCCTTAATTGGAAGTATGATTTCAGCTGAGTTGGAAAACATCATGTAAAACTTTTAACAAGGTAGTAGTTGTTTCTGGCGTGTGGAGGGTAAACTCCACCCACACTAAAGGCAACTGAGTACTCACAGTACAGATGTACTTCTCTGTTGCTCCATAAACAGTTTTCTGATTTTTTTTATTTTGGTTTTATGCGTCTGATTGTAGAAAGTCTGCAAGGTGAGATGTGGGTTTGTCGTGGTAAAACTGGTTGTGACTGTGGTATTTTTTTACACAAATCCTCTCATCTTTGCACGTTTTGCAGATAGCGAGTACAGTGACTTTCGTGTTTGGTTTGTGTGTCCGATTGTAGGGAGACTCCACAAGGTGACGGGCAGATTTGTCCCGGTAAACCTGGTTGTAACTGGGACAGTATTCTGTACGAGTAATCATCATCATTGTATGTTTTGCCGACAGCGAGTTTATTGACCTTCGGGAGGCAACTGAGGCTCCCATCAAGGGAGAATTGACATCCATTAAGTGACCATGGTCGGAATTGATCGGTCTGCTAGAAAGTACAGGACGATGTAGTCTGGTGGCTGAATGACAAGAACCTCATCAGGGAAACTCCGCTAGACTCACCTCTGTAAACGCTGATGTTCACAGATGCATTCAAGGATGGAGGGGCAGTGCACACCTCAGGATCTAGACCTTTGGGATATAGAAATGGAAGCAGCACTGCTACCATTGCAAGCTTAACAACAGTGTTTGAATGGTTGTTCACTGGCGCTGATGGACGACAACACTACTGTAGTGGCCTACTTAAACAAACAAGGGGACAATGTTTCAAACCCTTTGAAAGTTAGGAAAGCAGACGTACGTTTGGGTAGCTGACGACGCAGTAGAGCTGTCACATAGGTTCATTCCTGTACTGGAGGACATGCTCATTTGCCAGGGACCAATGGTAGTATCGGAATAGTTTTCACATTTCTGCTCGGTGGTAAGGCTTCTTGAACTTTGGGGCTTGCTACACAGATGAGCAAGAAGCTACGAGTGTTTTTCTTTCCAGTTCTAGACTTTTCGGCATCATTAGAGGATACTTTTGGATAACCCTTGAATAACATGAATGCGTTCGCCTTCCCACTTTTCTTTTGGATTTGCCGACCAATTAGGAGACTATTGACGACATTGTAGGAAAGGATTATCCCGATGGGCACATGCCGACTGTTATCCAGACTTTCTGATGCTCCGCATCTTGGTACGGCGAGAACTACCCCTATGGTCCACTCTCCTCTGTCAGCCCAACCTGCATTGGTACCACATCTCAGTATATTTTATCGTTCATCGCGGTTGCCAACTACCCAGCATGTCCTCCGAGTGAAAGGCTTTTTGTGAGATACCACAGAGAGGTCTGGATACTTGTGAAGATCATCAGTAGCAGTCTACCAGAGGAAGTGGACCTTCTTCTGTGATTGATTTCCTGCTTTACCTTTGTCAGGAAAGGCTCATCCTAGTCTCCGGGGGGAAAGTCGTTCTCTCAGCCTTAAGCCAAGTCTTCAGACGGATTGGATTAAACGTTTCCCCTTCTTGGGAATTGTCTATGCTCATGGGGAGCTTCGAATAATCTTGTCTGCCTAGGGAATGCAAATCGCCGGCGTGGGACGTCACTCGAGTTCTCGTGTCTCTTAAGAGAACCTTTGAGATGGGAGTCATATAGGAATCTAAATTGAGTATAGTGTATCTTTGGATGAGATCATAATGAGGGGTAGATGGAAATGGTTTGGTCATGCTCTTCGCACTCCCCAGGAGAGATTAGTTCACCAGACGTTCAGCTGGGCTCCACAAGACACTAGAAGAGTTGGAAACCCAGGCCTACATTGCTGAGGACTATGAAGCGTGAAGTAGGAGATGATGAATGGAGAAGTATTGAATTAAAAGCTCAAGATAGAGACAACTGGCGAGATCTAACCGAGGCCTTTTGCATCAATAGGCTTAAGAGGAGATGATAATGATATGATATCTGAATATTGGTCCAGGTCTCATTGATATGTCTGTATTTGATTGTGTGTGAGTAATTCAGTAATAAACCTATGTACTCTTCATGCCTTAGCTTATTCAAGTCAGGTAGTTTAAAGTACATACTCTGCACCTTTGTTTCACCTGTATACAATGGCGTGCCGAGTAATTTTGCGTATTTCCGTTGTATTACGGTAGTACAGTACATGTACTGTAATAGTTGGTTAATGTCATATGGCATTTCATTTCTGGAGTAGAGAAGGATCAGTTTCACCGCTAGAGGTTTTCAGGGTATTGAGTACATACTTAGATCTACGAAAACTGGACTTCTATGCAGTTCTATCGTGTGGATATTTCCGCTACCCCAGATTGGGTTAATGTAAAGCAATTGGTCTTTAGTGAAATAATTATATATTAAGAATGATATTGTGATTTTAAGAAGAAAATCTTTAGACTATTAGTGTGATGGAAAACACGTGAACAGTAACAGTTAACCCTTTTACCACCAAAGGACGTACTGGTACGTTTCACAAAACCCATTCCTTTACCCCCATGGACATACCGGCATGTCCTTGCAAAAAATTGCTATTTACATTTTTTTTTTGCATATTTTTGATAATTTTTTGAAAAAATTCAGGCATTTTCCAAGAGAATGAGACTAACCTGACCTCTTTAGGACAAAAATTGAGGCTATTAGAGCAATTTAAAAAAAGTATACTGCAAAATGTGCTTGAAAAAAAATTACCCCTGGGGGTTAAGGGTTGGAAAATTCCAAATTGCCTGGGGGTAAAACGGTTAAGCTGGATATATGTGAGCTTATCTTTTTCTGAATCCTTAATTTTAATTTTCACGTTATTGAGTTGTAATTTATCAACGTAGAGTTTTTATTAGTACTTCGAAGCGATGGGTATTTGAGTGTGAGAATCTCCACTTAAAAACTTCATGAGTCTTCATGTTAAGTAGAAGAATTTAAGGAATAAGTAGTATTATGAAATTATTATTTGAATGACTTCAAAGTAGTTAATGCAAGAAATGCTAAAATTCATACTTTTCTTCACAGATTTTGAACTCTACGATGACTATTGCAAAGGAAGGAAGCTGAAAGCTCATCACTTCCCCACTCAACTCCACAGTGTGATGTGTTGTTCAGTCTTTGGATAAAGACACCACTCTACATCGCTCTAATAAAGGTAAGAAGGATTTGAATGCTAATGAACAGTAGACTAATGATAATTCTTTATGTCTGTTTACCAAGTCCCTTCGCTTAATTTTGGGGGGATAGTGGATATCGAAAAAGGAACAAAAGGGAACGTTTCCTCTCTTTGCTCCTCCTAGCTTGACGTGGGATTCAGCCGGGTTATGTCCCCTGCGGCCCCAGGGGCATAACATAAATTAGAATAACGTCGACGTATCCCTGCGTGTCGTAAGAGGCGACTAAAAGGGACAGGACGAGGGAACTGGGAACCCCCCTCTCCTGTAATTTTGTTCCTAAGAGATATCATTCTTTTCCTAAAGGATTAATTTCTAGACTGCTAAGTTTTGTAAATGTGATTATAAAAATGAATTCTATTAAGTCTGGTATTTTTAAAGGTACTGTATTGTGTAGGTTTGCATTTTTCTCACGCGTCTTGCATTCATGAACGTGTCAGACCTCAGCCGGCATATCCGTTAACCCTTTTACCCCTAAAGGACGTACTGGTACGTTTCACAAAAGCCATCCCTTTACCCCCATGGACGTACTGGTACGTCCTTGCTAAAAAATGCTATAAAAATTATTTTTTTTCATAATTTTGATAATTTTTTGAGAAAATTCAGGCATTTTCCAAGAGAATGAGACCAACCTGACCTCTATATGACAGAAATTGAGGCTGTTAGAGCAATTTAAAAAAAAATATACTGCAAAATGTGCTGGGAAAAAAATAACTCCTTGGGGTTAAGCATTGGAAATTTCCAAAGAGCCTGGTGTTAAAAGGGTTAAACTGAGGCACATCTGTATTTTAAATGTTGCAGTGTTAGTTAAGTTAGTTTAATGAACAGCCATTTGTTGGATAGATTTATTGTCCCCAGATAGTGTTCATGCCATTGAGAAATATAAAAATCTGTTAGGTAAGGGATAAAAATATTATCTGTTTAAATCAGCCTTTTAGAGTATTTGTTTTTACACAGAAATCATTATCCCTTACTAGCCAAGCTATGACCCAGGATGGAAAAGCAGAATGCTACAAGCCTATGGGCTCCATCAGGGTAGGTAGTCTAGTGATGAAAGGAAGTAAGGGAATAGAAAGTAAACTATACAGTATATAAGTAATGAATAAAGATACATGAAATATTTTAGGATGAGTAATAGAAGAGTTGGAAGACCCAGGCCTACATGGCTGAGGACTATGTATTGTTAAGTAGGAGCTCATGAATGGAGAAGTGTTGATTTAAAAGCCCGAGATAAAAACGACTGGTGAAATCTTAGAAAATTGGTTTAATGTAAAGCAATTGGTTTGTAGTGAAATAATTATATTTTAAGAATAATAATGAAATTGTAAGAAGAAATTTTTTAGCTCATGACTATAAAAAGCCCTTTCTGAGTGGGAATAGCTCGATGTCGTGAAAGGGTTTGCGTATCGCCATGATCAGCAAAGCTGTACGAGTCTGGGCCACCCATACTAGGTTGGTTTACATATTCAGATGAAAATCTCCCACCGTCACCAATCCGCACTGGTCAATGCAGCGATAAGAACATGCCAAATCCCAGATATAAATTAACATGACTGATGCCTTTGTTCTGAAGTGGACTAGAAATGGCTGCATTTGTTGTTTTTGTATAAAAAGCAAGTGAACAGTAACAGTCGAGCAGAGTAAATGTAGGTGCTATTATAGTATGCTATCTACCGTCGATTTTGCTATCTACCACTCATCTCTGAATATAGTATGATACCCACCATCAGTCCCTAGGGATACAGTCTACTTGCTAATCCGCCTCTAATAAGGAGGATCACTACTGACTTGATAACCCAACCTAACCTAACCTAACTCAACCCAACCTAACCTAACTTACAAACTGCTTATAATTATACACCCATGTCCTAACATAGTCTAACCCAACCTAAGCTAACCTACAAACTGCTTATAATCAAGCATCTATGTTGTCCTGCCAATAAATGTTATTAAACTATCATTAAAGTCCAATGAGGATAACATACTGGTGGTAAGTAATCTGTTTGATAATCCTCATCAAACAGGAGGATTAACATTGACGGCAGATAACATACTTTGTGGTAGATACCATACTATAATAGAAAGTCGACGGTAGATAGCATACTATAATAGCACCTAAATGTAACTGTTAATGTTGCCAAGAGTCCTTCATTCTGTTTTTCATATTATTGAGTAATTTATCAACACAGTTTTTATTACAATGTTTTGAAATGACGAGCTATTTTAGTGTGATATTTTTCACCTCATTAGTCTTCATACTTTAACCCTTTTACCCCCAGGCTATTTGGAAATTTCCAAGCCTTAACCCCTAGGGGGTTATTTTTTTCTCAGCACATTTTGCAGTATATTTTTTTTTAAATTGCTCTAAAAGCCTTAATTTTTGTCATAGAGAGGTCAGGTTGGTCTCATTCTCTTGGAAAATGCCTGAATTTTCTCAAAAAAATTATCAAAAATATGAAAAAAATAATTTTTATAGCATTTTTTTTGCAAGGACTTACCGGTACGTCCATGGGGGTAAAGGGATGAGTTTTGTGAAACGTACCAGTACGTCCTTTGGGGGTAAAAGGGTTAACCTATTCAAGTACACAAACTTAAATGATGCCAAGAAACTGTTTGTAAAAGTCAAATGGCTGTAAGTTGAATTTTTGATAAATTTAGACCTAACCTGAACCCCATCCCTATGAGTTCCAGCTACAAAATTCAACAAATAATCAAGTTTCATATAAAATAGATATTAGGTTATCACAAATGTCGTTTTGTCTGCTGTATTAACCCTTTTACCCCCAGCCTATTTGGAAATTTCCAACCCTTAACCCCCAGGGGTTATTTTTTATTCAAGCACATTTTGCAGTATATTTTTTTCAAATTGCTCTAACAGATTTAATTTTTGTCATAGAGAGGTCAGGTTGGTCTCAATCTCTTGGAAAATGCCTGAATTTTCTCAAAGAAATATCATAAAAAAAAGAAATTGTACATGGCATTTTTTTGCAGGGACGTACAGGTATGTCCATGGGGGTAAATGGATGTGTTTTTTGAAACGTACCAGTACGTCCTTTGGGGGTAAAAGGGTTAAATGATATAATATTATTTTATTACTGTATTTCTTTAGCTTTGTTATTTTCAGTTATATTTTTCTCTGTATCTCCGAATGTTTGAGGGTTGAGGACCTTTTGTAGTATGAAAAGTCATGGAATAAATTATTATTGTTTTTAAAGTGTTGTATTTTGGTTGTTCATTGCTTCTTATATTGTTTATTTATCTCCTTATTTCCTTTCCTTATTGGGCTATTCTTCCCTGTTGGAGGCCTGGAGCTTATAGTATCTTGCTTTTCCAATTAGGGTTGTAGCTTAGTTAGTAATAATAATAATAATAATAATATTAATGATAATAATAATCACTTTAAATCAGTTAATGAATAACATGTTAAAATCGCAATTTTCTCTTACAGATGTTGGTGCGTTACGGCCGCATGAAGAGAATCGACCGAAGAGATTCCCACCAATTCAAGCATCCCCAAGGACGAGAATTTCATCAAGAACTCGCATCTGATCCATCTCCTTGGAAAGAGATACCTTATGGATGCTTGTGGCTCATCTCTACTACAGTTTTTCATTCCTTGACGGATATGTCTGTATTTAGAAATAATTTAAAGAGAAATTTATATATAAACTTATTAGCTAAAGTACTATTATTAGGTGAACTGCTGGGTAATTTATTGAAAGATGAAAATAAGTGATCCTATGTCAGACTTGAAAAGAATAGCGTAATACTTGGAAAGTCGTAAATGTGTATTGTATGTATCATTCTCTGTATGAGAAATATTAGGTATTGAGGAACAGGTGTCTGTAGCTTTAGTCTGTACATATCAACTGAAGAGTAAACCATTTTTTAATATGTTATACTGTACAGTATAGTTATATCAAACTATTCATATATAGGTCCTCAACTTACAATAAAACAATATTTCATCATTTAATACAGTAAGCAAGATAACATTTGTAATATCCTGATATTGATTTCATATGAAACCTGACTATTTGTTAACTTTTTTAGCTGGAAATCATAGGTATGGAATTCAGGTTAGGTCTAAACTAGTCCAAAATGTAAAAGAATTGGACTTAAAAACAATTTGTCTTTCAAACAGCTTCTTGGAACCAATTATGTTTGTAAGTTGAGGACCTTCTGTAAGGGAATGTGTGGAAAAGCCTTTGTTTTATCCGCTGAAGATAGGAGATACAGAAAGATATGTACTGTATGAATTAACGTATATTAGATACAGTATGTGAACTTGTAGGTATTCGATCTCATTCTAATTCTGTTTGATGAATTTAGACTTAGATGTCCATAATTGTAGGGATTAACAAAAGGTTATTACTTTTTCATAAAAATTTTTAGCTTTTTGAGATTATCAGTTTTTTCATCAGAAGGGTAAAGTCAAACCTGACCGTTTACGTAAATGTATAAAAGCCTTTGATGCCTTTAGACTGAGCTCTGTAGGAAACACTTAAACCTAAGAGAGCTTTATATTATGATATATCACAGTTAACTTTATAGGCGTCATAAAATACAGGGATTGGTGAAATCATTGTTAGTTCCGTATGTGGGATACAAACCTTTTGCTATAAATAGCTAAAGGTTGTATCGTTAGGAAAAATACAAATTATTTCTAAAATTGTCATTTGTAGAAGGAAGACTTTCGATAGTGTCTGTAGTACTGTACTTGTTCAGGTTTCATTAGGGTCGTAGTTGAATTTCTCCACGATTTAACGCATTCAGTAACAAGAAACACGCTGAAGGGAAGGGATAGCAAAAGTCATTATTTTCAGAAGGGAGAATTCTAATTGAGTTTCCGTAGTACCTGCTCAGGTTTCGTGGCCGTCGCGGTTAAATTTTTCTATAGTTTAATGTGTTCAGTATTGTTGAAAGGAACTTAGGAGCAAGAAGTAACCTTAAAAAAGTATTTTGAACTTACAGAATTCATCTGCTAGGAGCAAGAAATACCTTTAGAACAGTATATTGAACTTAATAGAATTTATCTGCAAAGGTTACTTTACTTACGAATGTAGGCTTAGTCACAGATGAAGAATTATTCTCATCAAGCACCTATAGTTCCATGCATTTATGTACTCCATGTTAAGCAGACATCCTGGCATTCTGTTCCTCAAGTGTATTCGAATTGTATCTGATTTTTAGGGCTTACTAGGTATGTTTATAACATTATTAATAGGCAGAAATACATTTAGGTTTTTATGAAAATTTCCATTTAAAAATATTCCTTTTTAAATTTTAAGAATTAACCCAGTCTTAGAAAAAATCCATTTCATCTGAATTGTGTAAAGTGATTTTGTAGAAAATAGATAATGGTTTTTAGTCTCTTCAGCTGTGATAAATGACTTTTGTAAACATATTCTCACCTGTGTAAATAGATAATGTTTTTTCTCTATTGCTAAAATACTTTTAAATGTATTTTGCCTGTTAATAATTCTATTAGGGTTTGATATTGTACATATACTGCAGAAGTGGTAACACCTCGCTCAATTGAAAAGGTCCCTAAACTTATTTTATAGTCATGGCCTCTGTATCCCAGTTATTGGCAATATTGATTTATTAATTTTCTCACTGTTTTCCGTACTGTATTTGCTTGTAAGAGGATGATGTCACCTGTGAGGTGTATAGACCAATTGGTAAGGGACCTATGATAGTGGTTTTAACACGCCCCAGTTATTATACCGATACCCTATAAGGGTGAGCGAGCTGGGTATATTCCTGCCATTCCATGCAACTTTTTTCTCTGGTATATTTAGCAGTATTTATACCTTAGAAATGGTGCTTTATAAGGAGCATTTCACGGAGCGACACAGGTTGAGCCCAGAAATATATTTTTCCTTCGTCAAAATCCCTTCCATAAGAACATTGACTATCCATCATAGGTTTATATAAAAAAGTCAAAGTATTCCTCAAGTGATAATTGAACATCTATATTTGGGTGTCTTTTAGCCCATCATTAATATCTGCTAAGGTTTTAATTTTTCCCTGTATTAATGATTTGTCAGAGAGGATAAAGGTACCACTCAGACTCTAAGGAGCTTGCGATTGTAAATTCGGTTCTAAACACGTTTAAACTAACTGATCGGCACAAAATATGTCGGTATAGTTTTTCTCGGAGTATATGCTGATACAGTAGTTTGTTATCATATACCAGACTTTCTTTTTGTAAGTTTATATATATTCCACAACTGAAATTTCATTTGATAATAGCTTGGAAGTCGTTCTGATTTATATGTTGTGACAGTTTGTATGTACGGTTATTACATAGCGGTGATAAGTGTTTCTTCCTATGGTTTTTAATCTGGCCTCACAGATTGCCATTACAGGTCCTTAACTTACAAACTTAATTGGTTCCAAAAAGGCTTTTTATAAGTCAAATTATGTTAAATTCTGTCCTAGGGTTGGCTTGACCTGAAACCCGTGCCTATGATTTCCAGGTAACATAAGTCAGCAAATAGTCATGTTCTTAGGAAATAGATGTCAGGCTACTACAAATGTCTTTTTACTTACTATATCAAATGATATAATGTTTTATTACAGTCATTTCTGTATCTTATTTGTATTAGTTTCAATTAGATTTGTTTGTATCTCCAAAATGTTTGTAAATCGAGTTTTTAAGTCGACTGTGTGTCAGTTGGGGACCTTCTCTATCAGGACAAGTCAGAGACTTTAAAATCCCCACTGGAATAGAGACCTAGTCAGATTCCTCCAAAGAGTTCAGTCAGTTGAGAAGTGTGAATAGAAGAAAAGGCTTGTAATCAAAATTTCTTTGAAGGTCTTTCATGATTAGTTCATAGGGAGAGAGGTTTGAACGCTGTTGGATGAATTTCTAAGTTTCTCGTAAGGTTGTACGTATTCCTGGAATGAGAACACATTCGTGCTTATTTCCTTAAGTAGAAAGGAGAGGATTCTTTATTACAGATTGCAGTTGTACCTCAGTGTACGAGTTTTAATTATTATTCCAAGAGCAAGCTCGTAATATTAAATAATCATGTTTTAGAAATTTTTTCCCATAAGAAATAAAGGAAATTCTCTCAATGGATTCCATAAATACACATAAACACTCATTTTTAAAGGTTTGTAATGGAATTGAGTGAACAAATTATAACCCCTAACATTATAAAGGTGAATATTAAGTAAAATCTTTGCTTTTTAGACCAATACAATGCTCATAAACTAATTTAAATCTTTGTGCTTGTATACCAATTTGCTTTTACTGTATGCTAAATGACTCGTAAACCGAGGTACTACTGTAGTTTCTTTATCTGTATGATTGTAAGGAGGCATAGAATCTAAGAAGACCTTCATTATTTGATTTTTAAGCTCAATATATAATATTTCCCATATCTGAAGTACTCTGATGAACAACAAACATGTTTGTGAAGTAAATTTTTATTTCAGTCAGCCTGATGAAATATTGATATATACATTTAATAGTAATAGAATTTGCATATCTTTAAACCGAGTGCTTCCTTGTCGAATGAGATATATTCCATGAGAACATAGCTTCATCTTTAGAAGTTTTGAAGGGGACTTAGTAAACTTTTAAAAACTGCATCATAGAGGGATCTCATGCTTGAAATGTTTATCCTTTTATAGTATTTTATACCCAGAGGATAAATGATCTTCAAAGGGGATTCATTGAACAGAGTTGTGTGATCCGACAGATTACTAGTACCTGTACCACCAAACCTAAAGTTATTTCCAACAATTTTTTTTTTCCGCTTGTAAACCTGTAGCTATTAGGTCAGCCGGATTCTTTGGTCAACTACAGTGATGACAGTTATACAGTGTAACATACAAACCCAGGTTTATTTTTAAAATCAAGAACCTTTTCAACAAATCTCACTAATCAAGCTCTTAGTAATAACTTGGGATGTTTTCGGCTAGGATTGCCCCACCGTGTGTGGAGACGTAGGCTCTTTTGCTGGCAGCCCATAAAACTTTGGGATACATTTAAGGTATTGTGTGGCATTGGCAGTTTGTGATTACAGTTTTCCAGAGTTTTTTTTATTGCATTGATGATACAATGTTTTTTTTCTCTGGTTTTTAATCTGACCTCACAAATTGCCAATGCCACACAATTCCTTAAATTCAGTTTCTGTAAACTTTTCCAGTATAGTACCTTTCTTGCCGAAGTACAGTTGATAGTCAGGAAGGCTTTGTAAGCATTTGACATTCTATTCATAGACCTTAAGGCTGCAAAAGTATTATTACTAGCCAAGCTACAACCCTAGTTGGAAAAGCAAAATACTACAAACCCAAGGGCTCCAACTGGGAAGTATGCAAAACCCATGTAGTAGTGGTAAGATCACCATTCCTCTCAATTAGTATCCAGACCCTGATCAACTATGGCTATTGAAAAGGAAATGTTTTACTGGAACTCTTTGTTATACTTAGTTTTTATCAGGGAGTGATTTTGTCTCAAGTAATCAGTTGAGAGTCTGAGTAGTCGGCATCAGAGCAGGACTTTCCTCTTATAAGATTTTCATCGATTGAAGTTAATTTTGACAATGTTAAAACTAAACATTTAAAGTATATGTGTTTATGTAGATTATTCTTAAGTCTTTTTTGAAGGTTTTTACATCAGTTATGGGCTTAAAACATGTACTCAAGCATGTTTATTATTAAATTGAAAAGAGATATAAGATGATGTCGGTCAACTCTTCACATACTGTCTTGAAGGTATGATACTTATGCAATGTATTATGATAACTTTTGATTGGTCCTACAATAGTGGGAGGGTTAACTGGTCAACAAATTTAAACAACATGATATTTGGGCTTTTTTTGTCGTGCCGAGGTCTGTTCTATAGCTTGACTTTATGGCTTAAGCCCATCCATAAGTCGTTTATTTATGGACTAACCTAATCGGTGTTCCAAGACGACCAAAGGTCTAAACCATCTTATAAGTACCACATAACAGCATTGTAGTGGTCCCTCTTTTGGATGAGCCTGGCAAAATTGTTTCTTACGAGCCAGTTCCACACGTCGGTTTAAATCCTGCCGTACAATGTGAAAGTTCCTTCATTTCTTGCATTATTTCTTGCTTAACTACAACCCTAGTTGGAAAAGCAGTATGCTATAAGCCCAGGGGCTCCAACAGGGAAAATAGCCCATTGAGGAAAGGAAACAACAAAAAATGAAATATTTTAAGAACTGTAACAAAATTATTATAAATATTTCCTATATAACTATAAAAACTTCAACAAAACAAGAGGAAGAGAAACAAGATAGAATAGTGTGCCCGAATGTACTCTCAAGCAAGAGAACCCTGAGAAAGAATGATACTCAGAGTAGTGCAAAGAAGTATAGGGGTCATTAAGCCTATTAGAAATATAAAAAGAATCAGGTTTGTTTAAAAAAGATGTACAGTAATCTTAATTGAATGTCGCATGTTGCCTCTCGCTCAGAGTTCTCTGATTTTCTATAGTCTGAAATGGCCTTTATTCAAAATGTTAAATGTTGAAGCATAGGCCTTTATTATTTGAGATGGTACAATTTCCATCACATGTTAGATAAGGTTTGTGTTCATGAAACATAACAGAATTTTTCATTTAAGATAGTTACTTTGATCCTGGTTTTATGATTGATTATATAAAGTTCCTTTGTATGTGCCTATGATAAGAACAGGTTCAATCAATTTATCGAAATGATATGTATATGAAGGTATACGATAAATTTATGACCTCGGCCACTCCTGCAGTATAGTACAATTTAGTTAATTTAGTATATATTTTGTGTAGGTTGAAAAGGTTGTATAATTTCATACTGACTGTGATATGATTATTGTTAAAGAGAACTTCTTAATATTTAAATAACTTTGTAAAACTTCTTTTGACATAAGTCTGGTATTTTATTGTTTCAAAGGGAAACCCCTTATGGTTGTCATTGCTTATAGGATAAGTTTTTTATCTTGAATTTAAAGATTTTGTTATGCATCGTTAGGCCAATTATTTGATGTCTTTACAAATATTTTGGTTGTGTTGAAATTCCTGAGCGAATATTTGCAGGTGATTTGTTCCTACAAAACTAGCTGACATACAGCTATAAAATCTCTTAACAAGGGGTAAGCAATTGCCCGTTTGTTAACAAATGGTAGCAGGGAGAAGCACCATTTCCTTGCTCACTCATACCTTTCCTACTCTGATCTCAGCCGTGGTCGAAGATAGATTCCTTCTTCCACGTAAACTGACTTAAGCTAAACGTTAAAATCTTTCCAGTTTGTCTTATCATGTGTAGCTTTTATTGATGGTGCAGCTTTCACATTTGACCAGGCACATTGATGTTCCAGAAGGACACTCCTACATGCAGTCTTCCCATTGCTCAAAATGTAGGGAAAGACTCAAGGAAGGGGCACGCAAGTTTTTGGCACGTCCTTCCCCATAAATTCACTTGTGGCAACAGCGGCTGGGACACCTGGCTTCGTTACAATGCCTGGTCCGCAACAGTTGTCTTTATAAGTGGTCACTTCAGTGGCCACTGAAGACCTTATGGTTTCAAAACAGGGATCCCAGAGCAAAAGGAAGAATCGAGTTGGTGGGTCTCAGACTCGAAGCTTTTCAGTGATGTAGATTTTCCTGCTCCGCCCGAATTGATGTTCCTCATAGGAGAATCAAGAAAGGGGTGTGGTACATTCTTATTGCACCATGTAGTCTCTGAACTATAGTCCGAGTTAGCCCACATAAATGCGACATAAACCTCATGGAGTTGAGGACAACCTTCCTTATCCTTCAAAATTTCTAGCAGCTCCTTTCAAGCCACTCGGTAGTGTTGATGAGTGATAACACTGCCATAGTGGCATATCTGGACAAACAAGGAAGTTCTATTTCATGTTAACTTTGCCAGACTTTAGAAATATTGCGATGAACAGAAGACAGCTCGATATCCCTGTCAGCCAAGTTTAACGTCGTGGCAGACAAACTGAGCAGACAGGCTCAGATTGTAGCTTCCATCGGATAGTGAAAAAAGTCTTGACTTTGTGGGGTTTGCTGACAATAGACCTGTTAGCAGCATCCTTGAACCGGAATCACCCGGTTTACTGCTCTCCAGTACCGGATCCGCAGGCGGTCTTTCAAGATGCCTTTCAACATCTGTGGGATCACCTAGATGATTATGCGTTCCCCCACACTTCATATTTAGGAGAATCCTCAACAGGGTGAGATTTTCAAGTAATCTATCTGTGACATTAATAGCGCCGATGTGGCTCCATGCAGAATGGTTTTGGGACCACCTCCTGCTTCTGACAGAAGTGCCGCGGGAGCTCCCTCTTATACCCGACTGTGATAGATTGGAGATTAAACCTTCTTAATAATCCAAGACTTTATTAGTACAAGTCAAATATACAGTAGAGCCAGGAACGTAAGCTAATGCTGCAAACTCCAAGGGAATACTGCCCTTAGGTTTAACAGTAAGGTTTAACTTTATGTAAGATAATTATCATAACAGCTATTTACATAAATAAATAGTCAGGTAGTAAAGGATGCTAAACTGCTTAACGAGCAACAGCTCGTTACATACAGCTCGTTACATCTCCCCTTCTTCCAAAAGAAGTTTGCATGTACAGTAAATTAGTTTAATAATCAATAAAATAACTATATGTAAATACCAATGCTGAAAATAGTCATTAATATACAAATAAACTTTAATGTACATGTAATATCAATAATCATCTATGCCATAACGTTTAGGTTTCTTGAAGCGTGTTGAACGTCTATTTTGGATTTCAGGCTCGGATGTCTTAACCCTTTTACCCCCGAAGGACGTACTGGTACGTTTCACAAAAGCCATCCCTTTACCCCCATGGACGTACCGGTACGTCCTTGCAAAAAAATGCTATAAAATTTTTTTTTTTCATATTTTTGATAATTTTTTGAGAAAATTCAGGTATCTTCCAAGAGAATGAGACCAACCTGACCTCTTTATAACAAAAATTAAGCCTGATAGAGCAATTTAAAAAAAATATACTGCAAAATGTGCTTGAAAAAAATAACCCCCTGAGGGTTAAGGGTTGGAAATTTCCAAATAGCCCGGGGGTAAAAGGGTTAATATACATGTACTATCAACAATCATCTATGCCATAACGTTTAGGGTTACTGTTGAAGCGTGTTGAACGTCTATTTTGGATTTCAGGCTCGGATGTCTTAAGAACATCGTCCTTGAAATAGGCTTCTTTAACGACAAATGGCTCACAGGCATCCTCGCTTCTCAGCTCAGGTTTACTCTTTTCTTTCTCTTGTGAACTGCAGCTCCGTATCAAATTCTGCTCCTGTAAGATCTGTTCCAGATCATTATCGTCCAATTGCTCGTCAGGATCAACCTCAGTGTTCTCCAAGTCATCCGAACATCTCTCTCCTGTAGCCAATAACTGCCGTCGATTTCTTCTATACTCTCTGTTTCCCACCTTGACTTTGTAAGATCTAGGAGCGACTTCTCCCATGCAAAGCGCAGGAGTCTATATCTTACTACCTGGCAGTCTGAGGCGTATCGCCTCTCCTGCGGGTACAGTGAACCCTCGTTTATCGCGGTAGATAGGTTCCAGACCCGGCCGCGATAGGTGAAAATCCGCGAAGTAGTGACACCATATTTACCTATTTATTTAACATGTATATTCAGACTTTTAAAACCTTCCCTTGTACGTAGTACTGTTAACAAACTACCCTTTAATGTACAGAACACTTAATGCATGTACTACAGTACCCTAAACTAAAACAGGCACAAATATTAAAGGCGATTTTATATCATGCGTTTCCTAAACACGCCAAAAAGCATGATAAAAAATGGCAACCAATGTTTTGTTTACGTTTCTCTGATCATAATGAAGAAACAAACGCATTTACTGTACACATCTGTGTATAGGTTAGTTTTTGCATCGATTATATTGATTATTCAGTACAGTATGTTGATTTTGTTATTACCAATATGTATATATATATATGGGTTATGAAAAAAATCCGCGAAGTAGTGAATCCGCGATGGTCGAACCGCAAAGTAGCGAGGGTTCACTGTATAGGCTTTAATGCACGTGTCCCTCTGTTATAGTAATGGGCCTGCTTGTCCTTTTTTTTCCAAGATAACTAAAGAATCTTGCTGTGTAGGATATCTAGGCTTTAGTAATGCTGACATGCAGGGCATGATAGTTTTACAATGTCTACCCATAAGTCTTTGGGCTGGGCTAGTCAACATGCCTTCTGTTGCCGTATTATTCCAATTAAGTAAAGCCAAAAACTCTGATTCTCCAGTCAGTTTACACTTTGTGAACACTTTCTTTACTATTTTCACAGCATTCTCAGCCTTTCCATTTAATTGTGCATACCTTGGACTAGAAGTAATGTGTTCAAAAGACCATGTCTTTGCAAAAGAACGGAATTCTGGTGTGATGAACTGTGGCCCTTTATCTGTTACTAACTGGTCCGGTATTCCATGACGAGAAAATATAATTTGTAGTTCTCTAAAGATGGCAGTCGATGTCGTATTATTTACTCTTGATACTTCAAGAAAACTGCTAAAATAATTCGAAAACTTTTTCTTGAACATCCTGCCACACAAATTCAGAGTTCTTGTGCAGAAGATCCCTCAGAGGAGAGGTCAGTTCAGCTAATTCTGGCAGAAATTTATCTAGGTGCTGCACCATTCCAAGAAATCTTCGTACCCCTGCAACATCTTTAAGTGCTGGCATCTCCGCTAAAGCTTTCACTTTCTCAGGTCCTGGTTTTAATCCTTTGTCTGTTGCTACATGACCCATAAATGAAACTCCCGTTTGTCTCAATTGGAGTTTATCAGTTCCCAGTGCCACGTTTCGCTCTTCACGGCGCCTGATAAAGGACTGAAGATTTCTATCATGATCATTTGTAGCCTCTATGTCAGTAGCTCCTTTTCCATACACCAAAAAGTCGTCTGCAATTCCCTCAAGTCCCTCAATCAGCTGATGCATACAACACTGAAAAACTTCCAGTGCCGAGCATATTCCAAATGGTATTCTCAGCCAGCGGTAACGTCCAAATGGAGTATTAAAAGTTGTTAAGTACAAGCTCTCCTCCTCCAAAGGCACATGCCAAAACCCGTGTTTCACATCCAAGACTGTGAACACACGAGCTCCTGCAAGACGAGAGGCAATGTCTTCCAGTGTTGGTAATTGATGGTGCTCACGAAGCACTGCCTTATTTAGATCCCTTGGATCAATGCAAATTTGTATTTCTTTATTTTTTTTAGGTATTAATAAAGAGGAGACTCACTCCGTTAGTTGCTGTACCTTAGCAATTATGTTTTCACTTTCAAGCTTATCTAGTTCCTTTTGCAGGACGGAACGTACTGCCGCAGGTACCCTTCTAGGAGCATGCTGCACTGGGTTAACAGACTGATTAACTCTGATTTTATAACTGTAATCAAGCTCACCGGCAACACCTCTGAAAACTTGTGGTTGCCGTTCAATCAGAGGTTCCTTTGTAATGGCAGAAGAGCAGGCTGAACTGACGTGCAAGACGTTGTCACATGTGGGATTAATCTGGTCATTATCCTTTATTTCCAGAATATGAAGTGCCTCACATGCTTGATAACCCAAAATTGAATGAAATCGCTGACCCTGCAATAACTCACACCTCAAATTATTGGTACGAACTCCCCGCCAAACACGAATACACACACTGCCAAAGGAACGAATGCCTTTTTGCCCATAAACATACAATGTGGTTGATGACGGCCCTACCCTTTTCAACTTTGAGTCACCAGTTGCAGCTTGGTACACACGGAGTGGCAGCACATTACAATCTGCTCCGCAGTCTATCTGGAATCTTATGTAGCGTAGTGGACTAACTTTAAGTATAACAGTTTGTTCCTTAGTCATCTTGATACTAGCTACCGTTTTCACTGTGAATATACATGACGAGTCGTTTTCTTCCAAATCGGCCTCCCTCATGCTATTAAGCGAGTTCAAATTCGTTTGTTGCACCACTCATGCTGGACATTTAAACTTAAAGTGGTCCAGTTTTTTTAAAGTTATGGATCGCTTACCCCAAGCTGGACAAACTTCCTTTACTTTCCTGTGACTTTTACCACAGAACCTACAATCAGTAATCCAGTCCGTTTTTTCCAATTTGCGATGAACATCCGTCACTGGCTTCATTCTTCCAACTGGATCCCTCAGCTTTGCAGACACAGTAATAACCTTGCTTTCTAATACTCTGTTGATCTCCTCTTGCTGTGCTTTATATACCTCGCTAACTCGACAAATCTCTAAGGTTCTCTCCAAAGTTTCCTTTCCCGTAGAAGACGATCTCTGACCTTATCATCCGAAATGCCAAACATAATCCTGTTTCTCAATATTTCTTCTTGTGTTATATTCGCAAAATTACAATCAAACGCTATATGACGCAGCGCCATTACATACTGATCAAAAGATTCTCCATCTATCTGTGCCCAAATATTGAAACGGTAACGTTTAAATGCAGTGTTTTTGCTTGGGTGAAAATATCTTTCAAATATTGCCAGCACTGCATTCTGATCTTTCCGATCTTCATCAGAAAGTTGAAATGTGCTGAAAACTTCATGAGCCTTAGGCCTAATAACTGTAATTAACACAGAGACTTGTACTTCGGGAGTCTTTTTACTTAACGCTGTTGTGACAGCATAGCACTTCCACCTTTCTCTCCATTCCCTCCACCTTTCTGCTGCATTCCTATCATCCGCATTGAAACTGGCGGGTGGAGGAAGACTGTGAAACGAAGACATCCTGGTATTTCTGCACAAATGGGTCCATTAAAATACCGCTGCCACCATGTGATAGGTTGGAGAGTAAACCTTCACAATAATCCAAGACTTTATTAGTATAAGTCAAATATACAGGAGAGCCATAAACATAAGCTAATGCTACAAACTCCAAAGGAATACTGCCCTTAGGTTTAACAGTAAGGTTTAACTTTATGTAAGATAATTATCATAACAGCTATTTACATGTAAAAATAGTTAGGTAGTAAAGGATACTAAACTGCTTAACGAGCAACAACCTGTTAGCAGCATCCCTGAACCGGAAGCTCCCAGTTTACTGCTCTCCAGTACCGGATCCGCAGGCAGTCTTTCAAGATACCTTTCAACATCTGTGGGATCACCTAGACGATTATGCATTCCCCCATGCTTCATACCTAGGAGAATCCTCAACAGGATGAGATTTTCAAGTACAGTAACCTATCTATGACATTAATAGCGCCGATGTGGCTCCATGCCGAATGGTTTCAGGACCACCTTCTGCTTCTGACAGAAGTGCTGGGGGATCTCCCTCTTATACCCGACCTCCTACACCAACCTCATGCCCAGATTTAAAATCAGATTCCGAGATCCTTATGTCGTCATGCCTGAAGGTTATCCAGCATATCCTCTTGGAGAGAAGCTTTTTGACACCAGTGGCGAAACGGATTTATGGATATCTCAGTAAGTTCTCGATCTCGGTCTACCAGGCTAAGTGGGCGATCTTCTATGGTTGGTGTTGTAGATGGGGTATCTTTCCAGTCAGTGCCACTCTACCCCTAATAGTTGAGTATTTACTGTACCTTCAGGAGAAAAAACTCTGCTCTGTGTCACCAGTGAAAAGCTACCACTCAACCTTGAGCCAGGTCTTTAGACTGAATGGGCTAGATTTCGTTTTAGATGGAGTTTCGAACAAGTTTGTCCTCAATTGGAAGTGAGACCTCTGGAACGGGGGGAAATTCCTTCATCCCCTGAAAGGCGTACCAAATGAGTCTTTACGTCAGGCTTCAGACCGTGACTTCACCTCGAAAATGGTCTTCCTTCTCGCCTTAGCCTAAGCCAAGAGGATAAACGAATTGCATGGTTTCTCATAAGACGTCGCCTATTTAAGGGAACGGGGACAGGAGACGTTCAGTTTCATCTATGAGTTCGTGGCGAAGACTCAAAATCCGTTGATGTCAAACCTAGGTTAAATTCTTTCCAGATTTCAAGTCTTCAAGAAGTAACTAATGACCCGTCACAATTGCTGTTGTGTCCTGTAAAGGCTCTAAGCTTAGCATTACCTCAAACGAACTGGAGGAGCTTGTCCGCAGGTCAGACACCTGTTTGATAGCTTGGCCAAGTTCAAGAGAATGGTGACAATGATCACCGTTTCCTCTTCGATTAGGCAAGTCATTGACCAAGCCCTTGTTCCTCTATCTAGAGCTCATGATGTCAGGGGCATCATTATGTCCCTGGTGTTTGAAAAGACCCCTTCTGTGATGCAGGTTCTACAAGCATGGATGTGGAATAGACAAACTACTTTCACTGCGCATTATCTGCAAGATGTGACCCACAGGTCCCTAGACGCATTCTCGATATGCTCTGTGGTAGCTGCCGTAGCTCCTTTATAGGACCATCAGCATTCATTTGAGTACATTAGTTGCAGTGATAGTCTGGGATAATTGTAAAAGGAATGACTGGCCTTTCTTTTCTTTATTTTCCCTTCTCTTGGGGAATAGCATCCCAATACTGTGTCGGCGAATGCCTACGACTGCAGGTAAGCCCCTCTTTGACTTGAAGCTAGAATATATTTCATATATTCAAGGCATGTCCCCAATCTCTTGGAGATGTTGAAATTGAAAAGTCAGCTGTCAGTATGTACAAACACAAATCCATTATTATACATAGCCTTAACAGTTACACTTGTGTTTTAACACTCATACTCGCTTCACTTGAGACATGAACCCATTGGTTTCAGGCCGCTGGTTAACGAGATGTGGATGTACTGTACATCCCTCGCATTATCATGCATGGATGTTGCAATACTGGGAATGTTTTTAGACTTGCACTCACTGTAGTGTGAGTCTCATTTTGTAAAGAATGTAAGGGTTTATATGCAGTGTAGGAACAAATCACAAATTTGGAAGTAATTTTTATTTTTCCTAACTGTAAAAACCTGTACTTATATACACATACACTTACTCGCCATCACCTAACCCCAGAGGAAAGTCTCGACTGCCATCAAAGCATGAAAGGTATGAGTGAGCGGGGGCTGGTGCTTCTCCCCGCTACCACTGGTTAACAACCTGGCGGTTGTTTCCACCTCGTTAAAAGTTTTTATGGCCATACATCAGCTAGCGCTGATTTCTTCTCCTATTGTAAAGAACCACATGTATGTATAGTTAGGAAAAATACAAATTACTTATAAATTTCTGATATTTAGGTGATTAGAAATGAGTTAGTTTTATAGGTAATTAAAAGTTCATTTGATTTTGTAAATTACAGTACAGTACAGGCAATGAAGTTAAGAAAACACAATTAACTTTTGCTTAGACTGAGTGAGTTGAAGTTTAGATAAAGTGACAGTATTTAGTCAAAAAGGTTAAGAAATAATCATTGACATCTGTAGAATATCTAGAAGGTGAACTGTAGGTATAAATTAAGCTTGTTTTTCTTGTTTTTGTGCTGGGTTAAGAGCATATTTCTTGTATTATTAAAGAATCCTCATAGTTCCAGACTTATGTCTAAAAGAATTTGATTTTTTTTTAATGATGCAACTCGAGTGTATTCTGTAATCTTGTGACTTTATTGTATTCTTGAATCTAAAGTTGAAGTTCTCTTCCAGAGATTGTAATGTATTCGAAAAAACCAAATAAAGGCCAATGTGCCATCACCTAAAGGGGCTGAGCTCAGGGAACTGTGCTGGAAATATGTGTGTCCCCTGCAGCCTCGCCACCAGAAGCCGCACATGTAGAAGCCCTGGACGGTCCCTGGGTCCCTCGTGTTGAGTGTTGTGGTGACACAAGGAAGTTGTTTTGAAATCTACGTGCTGTACTCTTTGTTTACTGTAAGTAGTTTCTCACTGGGCCATCTTCCATTTGGTTAACGTGTTGACTCAATATGTATTTTAAAGAGCTTGATACAGTACTTAGCCAAGAAATATTTGTAACTTAAAACTCTGTTGTTGTCATTTTTTTCTTATTGATAGAGTTACAATATTAGCCTGTCTTGAATTCTCAAAGGTGTTTAAAAATATCACAGAAATAAAGATATTTTTTGTCATTGAATGTCTTGAAAGAATTCTTGAGTTGCGGCTGTAACTTATGACTGACGAGGTAGCAAATGGATTTATAGTTTTTAAATTCTTGAAGTGACCTAAGGTCTTTGACCAGTTTGATATGCCATTTGAAGAAAGGTTTCCAATTAGAATGATTCCTTCCTGGTTCCATTGTAACTGATGTAAAGTAGTACCGTGGTTGGATAAGTTTACCGTGGAAGTGAAAAAGTTTCCTTTTCATCATATGTTTTATAGGATATTCACTTTTATTTGTGTAATCTGACTCTTAAAGTGATTGCATAAACTTGATTATAAGTTCAGTTATTTTGAATAGAATGTCTAGAGAACAAAATAATCGGCTGTAGCTCTAACATCCGCTTTGAAACTTGAATGCTTTAATAAACAAAATAAAAGATGCATAATTTGTTAAAATATGATTGCAATTTGATAATCACTTTTTTTTTTCGGGTAACTGTCTATCCCTGTATTTATGATTTAGAATTGATTACCGAGAAAAACTTCTCTATATCTGCAATGTATATCTCTATTAATTTGATGTGAAAAGGAACAATTTAATGTAAGCATGATTAGGCTTATGAAGTTGGTGATATTGATTTTTGTGATATTAGTAGTAACCTGTCTGTATTTTATAGTTGAAGACATTGAAAAGTCACAGAATGTGAATGCCCAGAAATCATTAATTGTAGGGATTTTTAGTTTATGTACAGTAACTTGTCCCACGAAGGACACGGAAGAGTTTCGGAACATGTCTTTTTATATTGGGATGGTAGAAACAATTTAGAAAGGAGTCCAGTATCACCCCATACATGACGAAGCACAGTTGCAATGCAACGTGTTGTGTTTCTGGAATGTGTTTTTGATTGAAGAAAAGTGCAACATGCACACGGCTGCGTCATTTCGCCCTGATTTGATGCAGTAATCTTTCATTTCATTAATTTTTTGTACACGTAAATTTATTAACTGCATACCAAAAGGTGAAGCAAATATGTTTGGCCATGCTAGGTTAAATTCTTGTGAAAAAAGGTACTATTGAATATGAAACTGAACCTGTATTGTCCTAATAGATTGCCAAATGTGTCACACGTATTTATTACGATGTGGTCGTTAATATTTGTTGAGGTTTTTTGTAAACAGGACATGATTCAAATGTGTCTGATTTGCACGAAGGGACTTTTTTCAAACGCTGAAGTTAAGGCGTAATTCTTAAAGTCATTCATGGTAAAATTTCATGAATGCTTTGGTTTCAACCAAGTTTGGTCAAGGAAGAAGATATAGCTTCTTTTTTACTTTATTCTTCTATATTTCTTGGTTTTAGGTGGTCTGATTTTGTCAGGTTCTGCTTAAGTTTGGCCTAAGTTAAGCAGTATGGGTTTTGAACCATGTTGTTGTATGACTGTTGAAATAAGAAAGTTTTCAGTTTCCTCTTGAAAGTCTTAATGTCTTCAATCATCCGAATGTTTCGTGGGAGCTTATTATATAGTCTCGGGGCCGCATAATTAAAGGCTCTGGAGCCTAAAGTAGACGTAAATCTAGGTTCCAACAGTTTGAAGCCATCTGTAACTATTCTCGTGTCAACACGATTTGGCTGTGCAATATGTAGCAATTCTCTTAAGTATTTTGGACGCCCGGTTCTGATAACTTGGTGGGTTATTGTACATAAAGAACTATGGTTTAAAGGTTGCTCTTGAATGGCAAAGGCAGTTCTCAAGAGACTGACCATATATGCATATGATTAGTGCCAAAGCCCCCTCTTCATCAAAGTTAGACCAGGGAGAGCCAGCCAATGAGTCCTATAGGGTTCCCAAAACTCCACCATCCCTATCTCACAGGGATGGTGAGGTTATAATCACTGGAAGGAATTATTGGGCTTGTATGCTGTACTCGAACCTCCGTCCAACGGATCGCTTCCAGTAGGCAGTTACAGTGATAAATATGGTGTAGATTTTTACATTGAATATGATTTCTGTGATAAAAATCTTGTTAAGCAATTTTGGTTTTCACTGCAGAAGTGTCCTTTTATTCAGAAATATTTTCTGGTTACTTGAAGGTTACTTGTCATCTTTAATCCTTTCCCAGTGTTACACTTGAGCAGTTAGATTCATTGTGGATTTATTTCCAGTTTGATGATGTTTCAAGCTTGTATTTTCTGAGCCAGTCAGGATTACTCTTCTCCTCTTGAAGGATTTAATCTGTTAACTTCATCCCTATACTGTATTTGTCTGGGATTTATTCAACAAAAGTCATGATGTTTCTCTTGTGTGATATGCGGATATTGTGATCATGACCCCGAATAGTCTTAATTCTTCCTTTTGTCTGTTCCAAGGAAATATTTGTGCATTTGATTTCCTTTTGTCTGTTCCAAGGAATTATTTTGTGCATTTTATTTCCCTTTCTCCATTTCAAGGATATTTTTTTGTGCATTGGATTTCCTTTTGTCTGTTCCAAGGATATTTTTTTGTGCATTTGATTTCCTTTTCTCCATTTCAAGGATATTTTTTGTGCATTGGATTTCCTTTTGTCTGTTCCAAGGATTTTTTTGTGGACCTAAGATTTAATTCCATGTTATGTAAGGAATATTTATATTCCTCGTATTGTTAAACCTGACTCTAGTGTTTTTCCTGAGGATCTAAGGGAGTAATAAACTTTTGCTTTAGTATGAGTGACTAAAGCCTAGCTGGAAGAAGACGGAGCTACCGGTATATGCATTCTGTTTGCCTTTTCTAAGCACAGCTCATGAAGATGCATCAAATATGTGTCCTCTTTGAAAACTGCTCTTTAAACCTTAATTTCAAAAGGCCTGCGTCAAATGCTCTCCGCAGATTTTTGTTTTGACGTTGCTGTAAACAGCTGATCTTTATAGGAATATTTGTTTAGGTTCTCCTCTCAACAGCTGATTTTTCTAAATGTTTGTTTTGCGTGTTACTTCATTAGTTGCATGCTTGTAAGTTATAGGCCTTTAGAGTCTCTTTTGCCCTTATCTAAGTGTTTTAATTCTGTCAGTGTTCAGAATGCAGTTTTTCCCATTGAATGAAGGAAAGTCAGTATCTGTTTTGTTCGATATTCTGACATAAGAACACTGGTTTCTGTGCAACTCAAATATAACTATACCTCAAATGCATTTGATTACTGTATTTTCAGTATTTTTTACTAGAGAATAATTTCCAATAATCTTCCTTTCATCTGATTTGTGGTTTCGTAAATCCCTATCAGCTTGACCCTGAGTCGTAGACTTTTATCTTTGGCTATTGAATAAGAGGCCTAAGTCATTTTCATTATTTCTTGTAAATTTTATCCTAATGTGATCGTTGTATGGAAGTTCCCTTACTCATACAAGGTGAACTTAATTCCATTGTGCCATTTCAAAATTATACATGTATTAATATGAACAGTTGTTGATACAATGAGTCTTTATCCAAATTTCTTTTGAGATCTGTAGCTTCGGTCATAGGTGATTTGTATGCACAAGGCAGCCGCTGATATTTTGTCACACTGCCTCGTGTTTTCTGTACTTATTCATGTTTCTTAATGTGGATATCATTAGGTTTACCATCCTGTTGTCCAATGGAATTGCTGTAATGCCATCAGATTTTCTTGTGTTTGTTGGTGACGTTAGCCATTTTCAGAACTGAGATTACTTGTGCTTTGATCGGTACAGTATTTGATCAAGGAATTTCCATCGACGTTTCTACTGTACTTATTTCACGAATGTCTTTTGACTCTGATTTGGATTTTCAATTATGAATTTGCTTTGAAAATAAATGTAGTTTTGCTAGTATTTTCTTTCTATAGCTGGCATTTTTTCATGGAAGATAATTTCCCTTTGATCAGTTTGTACTCGGTAATTTTTGTCATTTTGGAGGGAAATTTATTGAAGTCCCGAACTCTGTTTTAAAACCCAATGCATATTTCTCTTGAGTTCTGTAGCTATGGTCTTTGCTTAATTCTGTGCTCAGGCAGACTTAGATTTTTTGCCTCACTATCTCATGTCTGCTGTATTTCATGTTACTTACTGAGGATATCATTAGATTTTCCCTCCTTCTTGTGTAAGGAAATCGCTCTAGTGCCATCAACTTTTCTTGTTTTTGTTGGTGCCATTAGTTATTTTCAAAATCAAGATTACCTGTGTTTTGACCCATACAGTATTTGACCAAGGAATTTACATCGGCATTTGTACTGCACTCTGTAGTAATGTCGTTTTCTGTTGTTTTGGGTTTTGAAGTCTACATTTACTTTGTAAGTGAGCGTATTCTGCTAGAACTTATGATGGATTTTAATATCTTTTAGCAGCTAGTATTTTATCTGCTGAGGTAATTTCTCCCTGGGCAGTTTGAACTTTCTAACTTTGTCCTTTTTGGACAAAATTTATTGAAATCACCATTTCTGTCATACAATCTAATGACCAGAGATTATAACAGCAAGTTCCAGTTTAAGTTTTGTATTTTACAAAGATCAAGTGAAAATGAATTTGTCTTCTTGCTAATCATCGAAGACATGAAGCAAATATTTATCTCCAATCCTGTTTAGGTGTTGAGGAGTGTAAGCTAGTGTAGGACACTTTCCCTGTTGCAGTGTTGTATGTTTTGGATCACAGCAGTGTCAATAGGCCTCTGGAAGAAGCAATGAGTTAAATACTATAAGCTATTCATTGTTTCCAAGTTCCAAAATCTTTTTTGCAAGCAAGTCTGCTATTGCTAACAACTTGCTGGGA
Source organism: Palaemon carinicauda (assembly GCF_036898095.1). Taxonomy (NCBI): domain Eukaryota; kingdom Metazoa; phylum Arthropoda; class Malacostraca; order Decapoda; family Palaemonidae; genus Palaemon; species Palaemon carinicauda. The sequence continues at coordinate 28,013,867 of NC_090756.1, forward strand.
ATGTCCTTAGTAATTGGATGATGTTGAAGGATTTTGCCTTCTGTTTTTAACTTTACAATATGCTGTCTTCTAATTACTGGATTAGTGCTCGGATGGTGTAATCTCCTGTGTGGGTTGACATGAATGCCAGTCGCCACTCGGAATTCCTTTCGTGTCGAAAGTCCAGCGTACAGCCCTTTCATTTTTCTGCTGTGGTTTCTACTGTCTAAATCCAGAAAATTTGTTATTATTTGCTGTCTTCACCTGAGTTTCTGAGACTTGTAATTGCTCCATTTGGCTCAATTTGAACTGTTTTTTTATCCTGTTTGTAGACTAATGGTTAACCATTATCCTTGTAATGACTTTTATCTCTTTTCAATTGAGAAACTGTAGGTCTGTTGCCTGTAAGTAAGAAAGAAAAGCAAACCAAAGGCAGAGGATAGTGCAGAAATCTGTAGGAAGTGTTGGTTACTAATTTCCTATTGATAAAAGTCTTGCATGGTCTTTACTTCTTTGAAGGGAAAACTCTTCTTGTTTCTTGGGAGTAAATATAGTTTATTGCCGTGTGGAGCTATTCTTGTGGACACAGATTTTCTTAGAGTGCGTGAGTTTTCAGTTGGGTAACTTTCGCACATTTCTGTGCAATCTTTCTAGATTAGAAACTATTCACAAGTTTTAGAAATGTTTCGGTCTATAATCTTATTAGCGAGTAGTAAACTCATGTTGGAGTTGATTGCCATGGGTCTCAAGCTTATTAGCAAGTGGTATACTCATGTTGAAGTTGATTACCATGGGTATCTAGCTTATTAGCAAGTGGTAAACTCAATGTGTGTTTTATCAGTGATTTGCACGAGGTTCTCCTCATAGCTTTGATCTGTTTGGTGTGTTCCTTTATGGTGACACAGTAATTCCAAGGTAGTTGAACTTTCATGTGTGTTGAGTGAGGAATCACACATACAATATTCCTTTAGGAATATGAGTTTTATTATCGTTGCCTAAGGTTTGTTGACATGGAATGAGATTGAATTATCCAGGTACATTTAACCTCATCTTAAGAAAGGTTTTTGTATTATATTCTCAGCTTTATATGAATATAACGGCAGCTTCTTGAAGGGAATTGAGAGTAGCTATATTTTCTCTTAAGTTTGCTTGAAAAGGAAGTTGCTGTGAACACTTTCTTATAATGTACAGGTTAAAAAGGAATCCATCTTTCGTTATTTTGGCTGAACCAGTTTTTTGGTGTTTTCCCTGTGGTGGGAATATTTTGTCTATAAGTTTATTGCAGCATGATGGGTCTTAAGAAATTTTTGGCTCAATTTTGCATCAGATGCTTCTTTTGAATCTGTTGTCGCATCAGGAGTCGGTTGAGACAGAATTGAGTTTAGTGAAATACAGTACGGTACCTTAGAATGAAAATGGCAGTCTGTACTATATCGTAAATTAAGGACAACCTGGCAATTAAGACGGCCATTTGCTCAAAAGACCGCAATACTAAAGGGCACATTTCAACTGTCTTTTTATCTTTTGGTATACAGAATATGCAGGAAATTACTTTACCATGTACATAAATTTTAATTTAATGTAAAGGTCAGGTAGTTACCCTCCAAGGGAGTTACTGACAGCTGCGTTTTGGTATTTAAGATGACCTTGATACCAATATGTCTTTCAGTTCCCCTCTTGAAGGGTGTGCTGCCTGTGCTAACTCGTCGGTGCAGGGGAATGCGACCTCAGTCCGATCTGGCACATAACCGGCTGGGGTGAAGCTGGGGTGTCAGGGCAGTACCCTGCATTTGATGTCATCCCCTTTTCCGAAGTCTTTTGCGCATTTGAGAACCATCGCACGAATTTACCTTAGTTGTGTATTTGGTCTTACTGCTTTCTAGGGAGTTTCTACCATCCAAATATAATAGACTGTACTTGAAATGAGGACTCCGGTTCTCAGTGGTGACTTGGGACACTAAAAGTAAACTATAAATGCCCGAATATTAATGATAATTCATTCACATTCAGGGTTTTTTGCTTAAACAAAGTGACTGTTATGTTAACCGATTCAATTATATATTCTTCAGGTTATCTACTGAATTAATCATTTTAATCAATACTGCTTAACCTCACAAGTTTAATTGAGCTAAAACTGTTCCTGTTCAGGTCATATTAAAGAGATATCTGCATGAAAATAGAGAAATATTTTCCTTATAATCAAAATAATCTTGAATGCAGGGAAACATTTGCTTGAAATTAAAAGTATTATTAAGATGCATTCCTACTTTGACAATTATGCATTTATGTGGTTGAATATATTTTGCTTATTGAAGTGGTATTGCTTTCAAGAAAGTGTTGAAGAGTTACGGCTAATTCTTCCGCTTTCTGTACATTCTATTTTTTCCTATAGTGGACTTAGCATGAAGGCTATGCACGGTATCATTGGATTGGGGTACACAACGAAAAGTGAATTGCTGTTTAAAAACATCTCATGAAATGGATATATATTTCAACTCCACAGTAACATTACCCAAGTACCTTCATGGTATTACTATTCATATCAGTTATAATGTTAAGCAGGATTTAGTCTGATTGGTAGCATTCTTCAAATGGTTTATGAAACTAGTCAAGTATGTTCTTAGGTCATTGAAAGAATTTATTCAAGTCTCAACTCCATTTATTGCTTCAATTAAAAGTCATGAGTTTACAAAGGAAATTTGCTTTGTGAAGTGGAACTTTAAAAAGCAAATTATTGGTTAGTTACAACTCAGGAATTTTCTCAAGTCTGATGATGTCAAAAGACATCTCTGATTCTGTGATATATCTCAACACCTTTTAGAATTATAGCTAATAGTTTACTCTATCAGTAAGTTTCAAAATGTCTGCAGCAGAGTTTAAAGTTATGATATTCCTTGACTTATTTATCAGGTTTTTTCAAAATAGATATTTCAGCTATGTTAACCAACTGGGAGGTGTCCTAGTGACAGGCTGCTTACAGTAAGCAAAGAGCAGTCACTTAGCATTTCAAATCAATGTTCCAAGATACGATGTCACCTCACTCTTCACAGGAGAGATTCAGGGACCGTTCAACTTCTACATAGGCTTTCTGGTGATTGGGGTAGCAGGCAGAGCTCCATAGAGCCAGCAAAATAGTTCCTTGAGGTCAGCCCCTTATTTGGGGGGGTTACACTATTAATGAAAAAAAAAAATTTTTACCTTTGTAATTTTGGAAAATAAAAAGTTTAATAAGTTCTGTTTTATTTTCTTTTAAAATATATATTTTTCATTAAACACAATACCAGAAATATTAATAGTTATAAAGTTGTAATGGGTATACAAAAATAAGTCCTATGTATGTTTTCAAACAAATACCACCACAAGTTTAAGTTTTAGTATAATGTACTTCAAAATTAGATCTAGAACACCAAAAAAGTTAATTGCTACAGTACCACAAGGAGGCACTAGTTATCAAAACTAAGATTTCTATACTTCAAACACTCTGGTCTCGAAAAACATTTAAGTGAAAGCCTTTACAATATACGAAGTAACAAAAAATTTGAACATGAACATTTTTACAAATAATTTTGAACAGATAAACATGGTAACTTAGAATCTTACACATTTTTAATCAAATCATTTTGAAGAAAAAGAAAAATTATAGTTTCATTAATTTTTATCAATAAAAATGTTCTATCTTTGCTCAAAGCTGCAGTCTACCATTTTTTATATCCTTAATATGATTCATGACTTTCAATGACAATATTTTAAACTGATCAACAAAATAGTTTGTTTTTAAAGTATTTTGACTAATTAAAATTTAAAATTTTTTAATCAAATCATTTAAGAAAAAGAAAAAATTATTTTATCTTTATCTATAACAATTTTTCTATCTTTGGTCAAAGCTGCAGTCTATCATTCTTTATATCCTTAATGATTCGTGACTTTCAATGACTATTTTAAACAGTTCAACAAAATAGTTTAAACATTTTTACAAATAATTTTGAACATAAAAACATGGTAAAAATTAAATTTTAAACATTTTTAATCAAATCATTTTGAAGACAAAGAAAAAATTATTTCATCAATTTTCATCTATAAAAAATGTTCTATCTTTGCTCAAAGTAAAGACTGCAGTCTATCATTCTTTATATCCTTAATGATTCATGATTTTCAATGACTATTTTAACTGATCAACAAAATAGTTTAAACATTTTTACAAATAATTTTGAACAGAAAAACATGGTAACTTAATTAAATTTTAAACTTTTTTAATCAAATCATTTTGAAGAAAAAGAAAAAATCATTTCATCAATTTTTATCTATAAAAAATGTTCTATCTTTGCTCAAAGTAAAGACTGCAGTCTATCATTCTTTATATCCTTAATGATTCATGACTTTCAATGACAACATTTTAAACTGATCAAAAAAATAGTTTAAACATTACTACAAATAATTTTGAACATAAAAACATGGTAACAATTAAATTTTAAACATTTTTAATCAAATCATTTTCTTGAAAGAAAAAATTATTTTATCAATTTTTATCTATAAAAAATGTTCTATCTTTGCTCAAAGTAAAGACTGCAGTCTGTCATTCTTTATATCCTTAATGATTCATGACTTTCAATGACAATATTTTAAACTGATCAACAAAATAGTTTAAACATTTTTACAAATAATTTTGAACATGAAAACATGGTAACATAATTAAATTTTAAACATTTTTAATCAAATCATTTTGAAGAAAAAGAAAAAAATTATTTCACCAATTTTTATCTATAAAAAATGTTCTATCTTTGCTCAAAGTAAAGACTGCAGTCTATCATTCTTTATATCCTTAATGATTCATGATTTTCAATGACAACATTTTAAACTGATCAACAAAATAGTTTAAACATTTTTACAAATAATTTTGAACAGAAAAACATGGTAACTTAATTAAATTTTAAACATTTTTAATCAAATCATTTTGAAGAAAAAGAAAAAAATTATTTCACCAATTTTTATCTATAAAAAATGTTCTATCTTAGCTCAAAGTAAAGACTGCAGTCTATCATTCTTTATATCCTTAATGATTCATGATTTTCAATGACAACATTTTAAACTGATCAACAAAATAGTTTAAACATTTTTACAAATAATTTTGAACAGAAAAACATGGTAACTTAATTAAATTTTAAACATTTTTAATCAAATCATTTTGAAGAAAAAGAAAAAAATTATTTCACCAATTTTTATCTATAAAAAATGTTCTATCTTTGCTCAAAGTAAAGACTGCAGTCTATCATTATTTATATCCTTAATGATTCATGACTTTCAATGACAATATTTTAAACTGATCAACAAAATAGTTTAAACATTTTTACAAATAATTTTGAACATGAAAACATGGTAACTTTAAGATTTACATTTTTAATCAAATAATTTTAAAGAAAAAAAATATTATTTCATCAATTTTCATCTATAAAAAATGTTCTATCTTTGCTCAAAGTAAAGACTGCAGTCTATCATTCTTTATATCCTTAATGATTCATGACTTTCAATGACAATATTTTAAACTGATCAACAAAATAGTTTAAATATTTTTACAAATAATTTTGAAAATAAAAACATGCTAACTTAATCAAATCTTAAACATTTTTAATCAAATCATTTTGAAGAAAAAGAAAAAAATTATTTCACCAATTTTTATCTATAAAAAATGTTCTATCTTTGCTCAAAGTAAAGACTGTAGTCTATCATTCTTTATATCCTTAATGATTCATGACTTTCAATGACAATATTTTAAACTGATCAACAAAATAGTTTAAAACATTTTTACAAATAATTTTGAACAAAAACATGGTAACAATTAAATTTTAAACATTTTTAATCAAATCATTTTGAAGAAAAAGAAAAAATAATTTCATCAATTTTTATCTAAAAAAATATTCTATCTTTGCTCAAAGTAAAGACTGTAGTCTATCATTCTTTATATCCTTAATGATTCATGATTTTCAATGACAATATTTCAAACTGATCAGTCAAATTGGTACCTATTTGTAAGGTAAAATTCACACCACCTACATTTAACAATTTAAAGTTCCTGTATGGTATAGATTGATGGTAAATTGGTCTCTTAAAAAAAAAACATGAATAAAATTTATTTCTATATTCACCTGGTGTTCAAATTGCTTCTCCATGTTAGCTTAATTTTATCGACAATTCTCTAAAACTACAAAAATTCCTGATTTATTTCCTTTCAATAGACTTATGCCATTAGTAAAATAATAAGAAATCTAGCAGTTAATAATAACCAATGGCTTGTGCAAGCCCACGTCTGTCTTTCAGTCAAGACGTCACAACTGTGCCTAATCTTGACCCAAGTCAGTAGGGAGGGTAGTGGAAATACACAATGGTCAACCTATATATGAACATCTGGCCCAAAAAACTCCATGTACTGCTGATTTCCACAAAAGAAAACAAGAGGTAATTTATAGCGTTGAACAATAAAAACAATTACCTAATGACATATCTATATACCTCAACACCATATAACCAAATCCAGAATTCTGAAGAATATAAAATCAATTAGACCCAAAAGTATTATCATCATTATTACTAGCTAAGCTATACCTCGTTGAAAAAGCAGGATGCTATTAGCCCAAGGGCTCCAACAAGGGAAAATAGCCCAGTGAGGAATGGAAATATTGAAATTAACTGTTCAACATAGCCTTATGATGACCTAATACTCCATACAGGATTGTAGTCTGGGAAGACGTGAATGCAAAGGATGGTCAAAATTATGAAAAGTCTTATGCGACATGCATGAAGAACTATGGTAACTGAATGACGATGTCAGAGATTAATATCTAGAGCAGGAATAAAAAATTCAATAGACAGCAAGTCTTTGTCCAACAAATCAAGATGAACTTCAGCAGCTGAAGACCAGACAGGAGAATAATACTCGAAACAAGGCAGAGTGAAGGATTGAGAAAACTTCTTCAGAACAGATTGATCAACAAAAATTGGAATGACTTTCTCAATAAGACAAGTTTTTGTGCTATTGACGAAGAAACAGACCAAATGTGTTTCTCAACAGAAAATTTGTAAGCTATTGACGAAGAAACACACCAAATGTGTTTCTCAACAGAAAATTTGTAATCAAGGGAAAAACTTTAAAAGGGATTTTGATGCTTCATTCCACGTCGCAGCTGAGCTACTGTGAAATAGAAGCCTCCAATGAGCAAAGGGGTAAGAGATAAAAGTAGTAATGGGTGGGCCATCAGGACGACATGGCTATCTCGCCCAAAAATATATTTTTCCTATGTCAAAATCCCTTTTTAGGGCTCGAGCCACGTCGTGCTGATGGAAGTGTACCAGAGAATTATCTATACACGGTCTTGCCATAAAAGACCTCGAACCAAAAAATTGCTCTCCACCTATGTGACGAAGCACAAGTATTGATCTCTAGACCTGGGAACCTGAAAAGGAATTGAAGTGCATTTGCCCTTTTTTTCCCTTTAGCAAAAACTTCTGTTTACTCATTGCTAATAACGAGCTGAAGGAGTGCCCTAGGATGCATTGTGGGCTACGTCGTTGCCGCGGGGTAGATAACAACCCCTCAACCACCACATAATGATGCGTCTCCTCCAATTGCTTCATTTAATGCCTGCAGAAAAGTGGGATCAGGGTATAAACTAACCTCACCATTATCCACAAATTCAATGTATTTCTCGTCTCTAGAAATCGTTACAGTCACTAACCCGAGCACCGGAAACTATCGTAATTAAGATGACTTTCTGAGTGGGATCAAGAATAGAAGCCTTTTGATTGCCTATGTCCGAAGTGAATTGCAAAACTTTTTCCAAAGACCAAGAGATAGGCATCAGTGGAGCCAACAGCCGTAGCCTTGCACAAACCTTCAGAACTTTGTCAAGAGATACGAGTAAAATTCGACATCGAAGGCATATAATATAAATCTAGTGAGGGCCGAAGTGTACGACGAAATCGTAGAGGCGGCTAGACTTTAAACATGCAAAGCAAGCTCTAAACTTGAACAAAAATCCATAGTAATCAACCCTGGATTTGTGTCTGACATATTTGACCGATTTGGTCCATGACGTTTCATACCGAGTCATGGTTCTAGACGACTCAAAGTTTCCACAAATACCCACTCCTCACGTTGAATTTTCAATTCCATTCCCATAAATAGGGTAAAATTAAAAATGGGATGAGGATTGAACGATCTCCATGATAATGCATAAACAATCCGCTGCTGTCCATCCTGAGACAGAATCGAGTTAGTCACGGCACGAGTTGGGATTCAAATCCGTGACCATGAGAAACCAGTTGCTCATTGGCTACCAAAGAACCAGACGAGCTGCCATCCCTTGAAAAATCTACGCCTGTCCAAAACCTTCACGAGGAGATTAAACAGTGGAAAAAAGGCAAATTGTCATCCAACTAACATACAGAGACATTGTCGAACTTTAATGTCCATGCCCACTGCTGCATGAACCACTTTCGGTGCTACCTAACCAGGAAATATCATGCTGAAGTTCACTGCAAACAGATCCAATTGAAGGCCAGAGATTTGATCTCACTGAAGGAAAGACATTGACAAATGCCAACCTTTCTTTTGATCCAACGTAAAGACTTATCATTACTATGGAAATGGACGCAATTTCATTGCCATTCTCAGTGTACACCCAATTGCAACTCAAGAGTATACAGCCTTTTGGTAGTAGAGATGCTTTTTCGTCAGTGTGAAGCCCGTCATCTCATCTATGTTGACGTGATCATGGACGTGCTTCGGGGCTTTTCTGCAAAGGAGTTCACCTTCGCCAAGTCCACAGCATCCATATTTCCTTTTGTATAACGATAAGGGTGGAACATACAAACTTCTTCTTTTATCTTTCCCTCTTCGTCAACTTCGAATATGAGACGGCATCGTCGGCAGATTATGGATGGTGTGGTTGAATCACTCCCTAATACTAAGGCCTTTGAGGCATCCTCCGGTTGCATTCGCGAACCTCAAGGAAAACACGAGAAAATAGGGAAAACTACGCAAAAAAAAACATCTAAAGTGTCCAAGTAACTCACTTCTGCAAGAATCCTACAAGATATGTCCTTCCAATGATAGTGTATCCGATGGCAGTTTCAGCCGGCTACCCGAGTCATTTCCGGTAAGGGAATAGGGGAAGGAAGAACAAAGGAGGCTCAGGAAGGAACCTTTGTCTCTTGGACTTACTACACGCAGTTACCACTGGGGCTACACCTTTAGACCGTTTGGAGCTCAAAAATGACGGGACCGAGGGAGAACTAGTCAAGGGACTTTCTCCAGTAGTCATTCAAGTAGTGAGCCATTAAGGTTGACTAGCTAGACCAAGTACCTGCCCTCAGGATTTGGCCCACTGCCATCTTTTTCTCAAACGCCAATGAAGTATTTAGACCCCAAATGTTGTGGGGTCTAGCCTTTCCTGGAAGGGGGACCCCTGCACTACTGTAGGCCCTCACGATCACCTGCCGTAGCCAGAAGGAGATAGTGTTCTTTGAGACTGCCTTCTTCACACTCCCGAGGAAAATGAACACACTCTTGATCTCGGCACGAAGTCTACATGTCCTCTCTAAATACTGCCATATTGCAATAAAGTAGCTAAAAGTGCCAAACCTTATACCAAGTCAATTCCTCTGTCTTCTCTAAGGCCAGGATCTCTTCACATCAGGCCTTCAAGACCATCACCTCATCTTACTAAATCCCTAACAAGAAGGCTTTCTTGTTAGCCATAAGTACCACATGTATTGTAGTACATATGGTACTCGGGAACTGGAGGGTTCCATGAGCATACCAGATGATGTTGGGAGGAGAAACGGCCAGGAACATCCACCGTCATATATATAGAGTATATAGAGTATACAGCCTTTTGGTAGTAGAGATGCTTTTTCGTCAGTGTGAAGCCCGTCATCTCATCTATGTTGACGTGATCATGGACGTGCTTCGGGGATTTTCTGCAAAGGAGTTCACCTTCGCCAAGTCCACAGCATCCATATTTTCTTTTGTATAACGATAAAGGTGGAACAAAAACTTCTTTTATCTTTCCCTCTTCGTCATTGGGTTGCTTGGCAGTCCTTAATAATACTAAGGCCTTTGAGGAATCCTCCGGATGCATTCACGGACCTCAAGGAAAACACGAGAAAATAGGGTAAACTAGGCAGAAAAAGAACCATCTCGTAACTCACTTCAGCAAGAATCCTACGAGACATGTCCTTCCAATGATAGTGTATCCCATGGCAGTTTCAGAAGGCTACCAGAGTCATTTCCAGTAAGGGAATAGGGGGAAGGAAGAACAAGGGGGCTCAGGAAGGAACCTGTCTCTCTTGGATTTACTACCCGCAGTTACCACTGGGGCTACACCTTTAGACCGTTTGGAGTTCGGAAATGACGGGACCGAGGGAGAACCCGTCCAGGGACTTTCTCCAGTAGTCCTTCAAGTAGTGAGCCGTAAAGGTTGACTAGCTAGACCAAGTACCTGCCCTAAGGATTTGGCCCACTGCCATCTTTTTCTCAAACGCCAATGAAGTATTTAGACCCCAAATGTCGTGGGGTCTGGCCTTTCCTGGAAGGGGGACCCCCGCACTGCTGTAGGCCCTAGCGATCACCTGCCTTAGCCAGAAGGAGATAGTGTTCTTTGAGACTGCTTTCTTCACAGTCCCGAGGAAAATGAACACACTCTTGATCTCGGCACGAAGTCTACATGTCCTCTCTAAATACTGCCATATAGCAATAAAGTAGCTATACTGCCATATTGCAATAAAGTAGATAAGAGTGCCAAACCTTATATCTAGGCAACTCCTCTGTCTACTCCAAGGCCAGGATCTCTTCACATCAGGCCTTCAAGACCATCACCTCGTCTTACTAAATCCCTACCAAGGAGGCTTTCCTGTTAGCCATAAGTATCACATGTATTGTAGTACATATGGTACTCGGGAACTGGGGGGATTCCATGAGCATACCAGATGATGTTAGGAGGAGAAACGGGCATGAACATACACCGTCATGGAAGAAGCAAACGTAACCGTATAGTGTGTGTATACAGCCTTTTGGTAGTATATATGGTACTCGGGAACTAGGGGGTTCCATGAGCATACCAAATGATGTTGGGAGGAGAAACGGGCAAGAACATCCGCCGTCATGGAAGAAGCAAGCGTAACCGTATATAGATAGTATACAGCCTTTTGATAGTACAGATGCTTTTTCGTCAGTGTGAAGCCCGTCATCTCATCTATGTTGACGTGGTCAAGGACAGGCTTCGGGGCTTTTCTACAAGGGAGTTCAACTTTGCCAAGTCCACAGCATCCATATTTCCTTTTATATAGACGATAAGGGTGGAACATACAAACTTCTTTTTTTTTATTTTCCCCTCTTCGTCAACTTCGAATTTGAGACGGCATCGTCGGCAGATTCTGGATCGTGTGGTTGAATCATTCCCTAATACAGAGGCCTTTGAGGAATCCTCCGGATGCATTCCCGAACCTCAAGGAAAACACGAGAAAATAGGGAAAACTACGCAAAAAAAAAAAAAACATCTAAAGTGTCCAAGTAACTCACTTCTGCAAGAATACTAGGAAACATGTCCTTCCAATGATAGTGTATCCCATGGCAGTTTCAGCCGGCTACCACAGTCATTTCCGGTAAGGGAATAGGGGAAGGAAGAACAAAGGGGGCTCAGGAAGGAACCTGTGTCTCTTGGACTTACTACCCGCAGTTACCACCGGGGCTACACCTTTAGACCGTTTGGAGCGCAGAAATGACGGGACCGAGGGAGAATCCGTCAAGGGACTTTCTCCAGTAGTCCTTCAAGTAGTGAGCCGTAAAGGTCGACTGGCTAGACCAAGTACTTGCCCTCAGGATTTGGACCACTGCCATCTTTTTCTCAAACACCAATGAAGTATTTAGCATCCTAATAATGTGGGGTCTGGCCTTTTCTGAAAGGAGGACCCCTGCACTACTGTAGGCCCTCACGATCACCTGCCTTAGCCAGAAGGAGATAGTGTTCTTTGAGACTGCCTTCTTCACAGTCCCGAGGAAAATGAACACACTCTTGATCTCGGCACGAAGTCTACCTGTCCTCTCTAAATACTGCCATATTGCAATAAAGTAGCTAGGAGTGCCAAACCTTATATCTAGGCAACTCATTAAATGTGTGTGAACTGTTCACTAATTCCTAAACTGTACTCTATTACAGACTTTTCCTACCGCCACCAATCCCACGGTTGCCGACCCACGATTCTTAGTCAATTTACGGTAAGTTAAATCTTCACGTAATTTGTTCCCACGTTTTTGTAATGAGTTTATATGATCATAAGAAAGAATAGGGGTGTTTGTATGTATGATACGGATTTGTGTATGGGTGTGGGTTAAGAATACAGTTGTCTTGGGGAGGGGGTCGCAGGAGGCATGACATATCCTCCTCCATCAGCTAGTTAGCAATACACACCTGGTATTAATTGCTAACTAGCTGAGTTCGTGAGTCGTTTGTTCATCTTTTTCTTTTTTTAATCATTAATTACCAAGTATTAGTAATGAGTTTCTCTATGCTTTATAACACCAAAAGCAAAATTTAATCATTTTCTCCTGTAATACCAAATGTAAACACGTTTTAAATTTGTGATCATTTGCAATTCTTGACATTAGCTAAAACCGTGTTTGTCGCTTTCTACCTAAGTATCAAAAACTAATTTAAGCCTCTATTTTTTCCTTTTTTTCAGTATACGTCTTATCTGACAACGTCAAGAAAGAAGGATGGATAAGTTCGTTGTGAGGAAGCAAAAAGTACAGGAAGATCAATCTAAAGACCAAATGATGGCTTCAGGTATTGGTACTGCTTCGGAGTCAAATATTGAAGATGTTCCTGGACCATCTGAATCAAAATGCAAAAAGGGGAAGCACGCATCTCTCGAAGAAAAGAACATGTGTTGATGCCTATTTAGCATATGGTTTTACTTCAAACAATGATGAAGAAAATTCACGCCCTGTGTGTTTAGTTTGTGCAGATACACTCAGCAATGACGCCATGGTACCTAGTAAGCTCGCGGCACCTTAATACCAGACATCCTTTTGTGCCGCAGAAGGACATGGCATATTTTTCTAGTTTGTTAAAAGGGCAAAGTAAGGCCGCTACTAAAATGGTCAAGAGGGTATTAGTCGCCGACACTGCTCTTGAAGCTTCTTTCAGAGTAGCAGAGCTGATAGCAAAGATGATGAAGCCTAATACAACTGGTGAAGAAATCATTGGCCCTGCAAGTAACTTAATTGTAGAAACAATGCTTGGTAAAGAAGCTCAGGAACAGATTTCGAAAGTACCTCTTTCCAATAACACCATCAGCCGCAGGATATCTGAAATGCCAACAGATATTAATGAAGAAGTTGTGAAGCAGATAAAATCAAAAAGAAAATTCGCGTTGCAAGTTGATTGATTGATTTATAGTTTTCAGGCATCCAAATAGATGAGAGTACTGACATTGCTGAAAAATGCCCACTGGTTGGGTATTGCAAATTCGTTGACAAGGATATTGTGGAACAGTTTATGTTTTGCAAAGAATTACAGACCACAATCACAGGAGAGGATATCTTCGCGTCTGTAAATTCGTACCTCACTCAACATGGTCTTTTATGGAATTATTGTTATTATTATTACTTGCTAGGCTACAACCCTAGATGGAAAAGCAGGATGCTATAAGCCTAGGGGCTCAAACTGGGAAAATAGCTCAGCGAGGAAAGGGAACAAGGAAAAATTAAATATTTCAAGACGAGCACCAACATTAAAATCGATATCGCTTTATAAACTTTAGAAACTTTAAAAATGGCCACTAAAGAATTACAGTGCAGTAAGAAGAATTGTTTGGTAATCTCAGTGTTGTCAGGTGTATGAGGACAGAGGAGAATACGTAAAGAATAGGCCAGACTATTCGGTGTGTGTGTATAGGCAAAAGGAAAATGAACCGTAACCAGAGAGAAGGATCCAATGTAGTACTATCTGGCCAGTCAAAAGACCCCATAACTCTCTAGTGGTAGTATCTCAACGGGTGGCTGGTGCCCTGGCCAACCTACTACCTATAATGTTGCGGCATAGGTACTGATGGTGCACCGTCGATGATAGGGAAGTACAAAGGCTTCATCACCAGACCACTGAAAGTAAATCCATCTATAATTACACCTCACTGCTTCCTACACAGAGAGGCATTAGTAGCCAAGACATGTGGAGAAGAGTTGACTGAGGTTTTAAACTAGGCTGTCAAGATGGTTAATTTCATCAAATCCAGGCCACTGAAAAAAAGGGTTTTTCAAAAGATGTGTCAAGAAATGGGTGCGGTTCATATTTTTCATTCATTTTGCATACTGACATAAGGTGGTTATCAAGGGGTCGTGTACTGAACCGCATTCTTGAACTCAAAGAAGAACTAAAAACCTTTTTCCAAGAGGAGACACATATATTCATAAAGCTGCTTGAAAATTCTACTTGGTGTTTGAAGCTGTCATATTTGGCAGATATTTTCATGAAGCTGAATGAACTAAATCTCTCAACGCAGGGGAGACTTGAGGGAATTGTAACATCACTTAACAAGATGAAAGGTTTCCAGATAAAGTTAAAATCATGGAAGTCGGCTGTTCAGAAAGACGATGTGTCAAACTTCCCTTCTCTTCAACAACCAGGATATAAAGGTCTGGGAACTGTAGAAAAATCTTATTCTTAAACACTTGAAACAACTAAGAGAAGCAGTAGATAAGTATTTTCCATCGCTTTCTACAGAGAAACTCGATTGGATTGCATCACCCTTCGAACTGGCTGACATGGCTGAAGGACTGGACTTCACGGCAATAGAACGAAACTAATTTCTTGACATGTCTGCTCATTCAACACAAAGTCAAATTTGAGAAGAGGGATGTCATACAGGCAGCTTTTTGGCATGCAACATTGGGGGAATATCCTAATTTGGCTAAGAAAGCTATTTCTCCACTTTTGCCTTTCTCCACATCGTATCTGTGAGAGCAGGCATTTTCTGCCATGGCAACAATAAAATTGAAACAAAAAAATAGGCTTCTTTCACTTGAGGATGATATGCGGGTGGCATTATCAACAATAAGACCTGATATCAAGCATTTGTGGTCCAAGCATTAATCGCAAGTTTCACACTAACTATGGTTCACTTTTACCTAATTGTGTGTATGTCTTTTATCATAGTGTAACACTGAAACAGTGTAACTACTTGAATACATTGTGCAACTACTGTAAAACTTGTCGCAATTACATATTTGTATTATAATACCATTTTTTGTAATAGCAAGATCAGTGTAAAGAAAATTTTCATATCTTTGTATAAGGCGTTGTTACATCGATGCAAGATGTCGAAATGCAAAAAAAAAAACAAAAAACAAAAAAAAAAAACAACGGAGATTTTAAACTTGTATTTCCTTATAAGGGTGCCGGGACCTTTTGAAAGGCTTAACAAGGGTGCCGCAAACTAGAAAAAGTTGGGAACCACTGGGCTAGACCAAGTACCTGCCCTCAGGATTTGGCCCACTGCCATCTTTTTCTCAAACGCCAATGAATTATTTAGACACCAAATGTCGTGGGGTCTGGCCTTTCCTGGAAGGGGGACCCCCGCACTACTGTAAGCCCTCACGATCACCAGCCTTAGCCAGGAGATTCAAAGAACAAAGACTGCCTTCTTCAGTCCCAAGGAAAATGAACAGACTATTGATCTCGGCACGAAGTCTACATGTCCCCTCTAAATACTGCCATATTGCAATAAAGAAGCTAGGAGTGCCAAACCTTATATCTAGGCAACTCCTCTGTCTTCTCCAAGGCCAGATCTCTTCACGTCAGGCCTTCAAGACCATCACCTCGTCTTACTAAATCCCTACCAAGAAGGCTTCCCTGTTAGCCATAAGTACCACATGTATTGTAGTACATATGGTACTCGAGAACGGGGGGGATTCCATGAGCATACAGATGATGTTGGGAGGAGAAACGGCCAGGAACATACACCGTCAAGGAAGAAGCAAACGTAACTGTATAGAGAGTATACAGCCTTTTGGTAGTAGAGATGCTTTTTTGTCAGTGTGAAGCCCGTCATCTCATCTATGTTGACGTGATTATGAACGTGCTTCGGGGCTTTTCTGCAAGGGAGTTCACCTTCGCCAAGTCCACAGCATCCATATTTCCTTTTGTATAGACGATAAGGGTGGAACATACAAACTTCTTTTATCTTCCCCACTTCGTCATTGGATTGCTTGGCAGTCCCTAATACTAAGGCCTTTGAGGAATCCTCCGGATGCATTCGCGGACCTCAAGGAAAACACGAGAAAATAGGGAAAACTACGCAAAAGACACAAAGGTGACGATATGAGTTTCCTCCAGCAAGGAAGATGAAGGCACCATTATCTGCTCTACGACTCATACTTGAAAAGGTGTTCAGAAATCCTGGCCAGCTTCTCAAAAATTCTGTCGTGAATCAGACGTAGGGCTATCATGTCTTTCTGTAGACAATAGCCGACGACTATTACATTTAGTCGTTATCACCGATTTCACATTGTCTCTTATTGTCGGAATTTTTTCCGAGAGAAAATCTGTTCCCGCCAGTGCACTTCGCTCCCAACTGAAATCTAGATTATCCCCTTCCGTCCTTACTTTTGTTTCATACACAACACAGAAGGTTATCTACTATGGAAATAGACGCAATTACTTTGCCATTCTCAGGGTACACCCAATTGCAACTCTGAGCAAGTATACAGACTTTTGGTAGTAGATGCTTTTTCGTCAGTGTGAAGCCCGTCATCTCATCGATGTTGACGTGATCATGGACGTGCTTCGGGGATTTTCTGCAAGGGAGTTCACCTTCGCCAAGTCCACAGCATCCATATTTCGTTTTGTAGAGACGATAAGGGTGGAATATACAAACTTCTTTTATCTTTCCCTCTACGTCAACTTCGAATTTGAGACGGCATCGTCGGCAGATTCTGGATCGTGTGGTTGAATCATTCCCTAATACTAAGGCCTTTGAGGCATCCTCCGGATGCATTCACGAACCTCAAGAAAAACACGAGAAAATAGGGAAAACTATGAAAAAAAAACCATCTTAGTGTCCAAGTAACTCACTTCTGCAAGAATCCTACAAGATATGTCCTTCCAATGATAGCGTATCCCATGGCAGTTTCAGCCGGCTACCCGAGTTATTTCCGGTAAGAGAATAGGGGAAGGAAGAACAAAGGAGGCTCAGGAAGGAACCTGTGTTTCTTGGACTTACTACCCGCAGTTACCACTGGGGCTACACCTTTAGACCGTTTGGAGCGCAGAAATGACGGGACCGAGGGAGAACCCGTCAAGGGACTTTCTCCAGTAGTGAGCCATTAAGGTTGACTAGCCAGACCGAGTACCTGCCCTCAGGATTTGGCCCACTGCCATCTTTTTCTCAAACGCCAATGAAGTATGTAGACCCACTAATGTCGTGGGGTATGGCCTTTCCTGGAAGGGGGACCCCTGCACTACTGTAGGCCCTCACGATCACCTGCCTTAGCCAGAAGGAGATAGTGTTCTTTGAGACTGCCTTCTTCACAGTCCCGAGGAAAATGAACACACTCTTGATCTCGGCACGAAGTCTACCTGTCCTCTCTAAATACTGCCATATTGCAATAAAGTAGCTAGGAGTGCCAAACCTTATATCTAGGCAACTCATTAAATGTGTGTGAACTGTTCACTAATTCCTAAACTGTACTCTATTACAGACTTTTCCTACCGCCACCAATCCCACGGTTGCCGACCCACGATTCTTAGTCAATTTACGGTAAGTTAAATCTTCACGTAATTTGTTCCCACGTTTTTGTAATGAGTTTATATGATCATAAGAAAGAATAGGGGTGTTTGTATGTATGATACGGATTTGTGTATGGGTGTGGGTTAAGAATACAGTTGTCTTGGGGAGGGGGTCGCAGGAGGCATGACATATCCTCCTCCATCAGCTAGTTAGCAATACACACCTGGTATTAATTGCTAACTAGCTGAGTTCGTGAGTCGTTTGTTCATCTTTTTCTTTTTTTAATCATTAATTACCAAGTATTAGTAATGAGTTTCTCTATGCTTTATAACACCAAAAGCAAAATTTAATCATTTTCTCCTGTAATACCAAATGTAAACACGTTTTAAATTTGTGATCATTTGCAATTCTTGACATAAGCTAAAACCGTGTTTGTCGCTTTCTACCTAAGTATCAAAAACTAATTTAAGCCTCTATTTTTTCCTTTTTTTCAGTATACGTCTTATCTGACAACGTCAAGAAAGAAGGATGGATAAGTTCGTTGTGAGGAAGCAAAAAGTACAGGAAGATCAATCTAAAGACCAAATGATGGCTTCAGGTATTGGTACTGCTTCGGAGTCAAATATTGAAGATGTTCCTGGACCATCTGAATCAAAATGCAAAAAGGGGAAGCACGCATCTCTCGAAGAAAAGAACATGTGTTGATGCCTATTTAGCATATGGTTTTACTTCAAACAATGATGAAGAAAATTCACGCCCTGTGTGTTTAGTTTGTGCAGATACACTCAGCAATGACGTCATGGTACCTAGTAAGCTCGCGGCACCTTAATACCAGACATCCTTTTGTGCCGCAGAAGGACATGGCATATTTTTCTAGTTTGTTAAAAGGGCAAAGTAAGGCCGCTACTAAAATGGTCAAGAGGGTATTAGTCGCCGACACTGCTCTTGAAGCTTCTTTCAGAGTAGCAGAGCTGATAGCAAAGATGATGAAGCCTAATACAACTGGTGAAGAAATCATTGGCCCTGCAAGTAACTTAATTGTAGAAACAATGCTTGGTAAAGAAGCTCAGGAACAGATTTCGAAAGTACCTCTTTCCAATAACACCATCAGCCGCAGGATATCTGAAATGCCAACAGATATTAATGAAGAAGTTGTGAAGCAGATAAAATCAAAAAGAAAATTCGCGTTGCAAGTTGATTGATTGATTTATAGTTTTCAGGCATCCAAATAGATGAGAGTACTGACATTGCTGAAAAATGCCCACTGGTTGGGTATTGCAAATTCGTTGACAAGGATATTGTGGAACAGTTTATGTTTTGCAAAGAATTACAGACCACAATCACAGGAGAGGATATCTTCGCGTCTGTAAATTCGTACCTCACTCAACATGGTCTTTCATGGAATTATTGTTATTATTATTATTACTTGCTAGGCTACAACCCTAGATGGAAAAGCAGGATGCTATAAGCCTAGGGGCTCCAACTGGGAAAATAGCTTAGCGAGGGAAGGGAACAAGGAAAAATTAAATATTTCAAGACGAGCACCAACATTAAAATCGATATCGCTTTATAAACTTTAAAAATGGCCACTGAAGAATTACAGTGCAGTAAGAAGAATTGTTTGGTAATCTCAGTGTTGTCAGGTGTATGAGGACAGAGGAGAATACGTAAAGAATAGGCCAGACTATTCGGTGTGTGAGTGTATAGGCAAAAGGAAAATGAACCGTAACCAGAGAGAAGGATCCAATGTAGTACTATCTGGCCAGTCAAAAGACCCCATAACTCTCTAGTGGTAGTATCTCAACGGGTGGCTGGTGCCCTGGCCAACCTACTACCTATAATGTTGCGGCATAGGTACTGATGGTGCACCGTCGATGATAGGGAAGTACAAAGGCTTCATCACCAGACCACTGAAAGAAAATCCATCTATAAAAACACCTCACTGCTTCCTACACAGAGAGGCGTTAGTAGCCAAGACATGTGGAGAAGAGTTGACCGAGGTTTTAAACTAGGCTGTCAAGATGGTTAATTTCATCAAATCCAGGCCACTGAAAAAAAGGGTTTTTCAAAAGATGTGTCAAGAAATGGGTGCGGTTCATATTTTTCATTCATTTTGCATACTGACATAAGGTGGTTATCAAGGGGTCGTGTACTGAACCGCATTCCTGAACTCAAAGAAGAACTAAAAAAAACTTTATCCAAGAGACACATATATTCATAAAGCTGCTTGAAAATTCTACTTGGTGTTTGAAGCTGTCATATTTGGCAGATATTTTCATGAAGCTGAATGAACTAAATCTCTCAACGCAGGGGAGACTTGAGGGAATTGTAACATCACTTAACAAGATGAAAGGTTTCCAGAGAAAGTTAAAATCATGGAAGTCGGCTGTTCAGAAAGACGATGTGTCAAACTTCCCTTCTCTTCAACAACCAGGATATAAAGGTCTGGGAACTAGAAAAATCTTATTCTTAAACACTTGAAACAACTAGGAGAAGCAGTTGATAAGTATTTTCCATCGCTTTCTACAGAGAAACTCGATTGGATTGCATCACCTTTCGAACTGGCTGAAGAACTGGACTTCACGGCAATAGAACGAAACGAATTTCTTGATATGTCTGCTCATTCAACACAAAGTCAAATTTGAGAAGGGGGATGTCATACAGGCAGCTTTTTGGCATGCAACATTGGGGGAATATCCTAATTTGGCTAAGAAAGCCATTTCTCTACTTTTGACTTTCTCCACATCGTATCTGTGTGAGCAGGCATTTTCTGCCATGGCAACAATAAAATCGAAACAAAAAAATAGGCTTCTTTCACTTGAGGATGATATGCGGGTGGCATTATCAACAATAAGACCTGATATCAAGCATTTGTGGTCCAAGCATCAATCGCAAGTTTCACACTAACTATGGTTCACTTTTACCTATTTGTGTGTATGTCTTTTATCATAGTGTAACACTGAAACAGTGTAACTACTTGAATACATTGTGCAACTACTGTAAAACTTGTCGCAATTACATATTTGTATTATAATACCATTTTTTGTAATAGCAAGATCAGTGTAAAGAAAATTTTCATATCTTTGTATAAGGCGTTGTTACATCGATGCAAGATGTCGAAATGCAAAAAAAAACAAAAATAAAATAAAAAAAACTTTTATTTCCTTATAAGGGTGCCGGGACCTTTTGAAATTCTTAACAAGGGTGCCGCAAACTAGAAAAAGTTGGGAACCACTGGGCTAGACCAAGTACCTGCCCTCAGGATTTGGCCCACTGCCATCTTTTTCTCAAACGCCCATTAAGTATTTAGACACCAAATGTCGTGGGGTCTGGCCTTTCCTGGAAGGGGGACCCCCGCACTACTGTAAGCCCTCACGATCACCAGCCTTAGCCAGGAGATTCAAAGAACAAAGACTGCCTTCTTCAGTCCCAAGGAAAATGAACAGACTATTGATCTCGGCACGAAGTCTACATGTCCCCTCTAAATACTGCCATATTGCAATAAAGAAGCTAGGAGTGCCAAACCTTATATCTAGGCAACTCCTCTGTCTTCTCCAAGGCCAGATCTCTTCACGTCAGGCCTTCAAGACCATCACCTCGTCTTTCTAAATCCCTACCAAGAAGGCTTTCCTGTTAGCCATAAGTACCACATGTATTGTAGTACATATGGTACTCGAGAACGGGGGGGGATTCCATGAGCATACAGATGATGTTGGGAGGAGAAACGGCCAGGAACATACACCGTCATGGAAGAAGCAAACGTAACTGTATATAGAGTATACAGCCTTTTGGTAGTAGAGATGCTTTTTTGTCAGTGTGAAGCCCGTCATCTCATCTATGTTGACGTGATTATGAACGTGCTTCGGGGCTTTTCTGCAAGGGAGTTCACCTTCGCCAAGTCCACAGCATCCATATTTCCTTTTGTATAGACGATAAGGGTGGAACATACAAACTTCTTTTATCTTCCCCACTTCGTCATTGGATTGCTTGGCAGTCCCTAATACTAAGGCCTTTGAGGAATCCTCCGGATGCATTCGCGGACCTCAAGGAAAACACGAGAAAATAGGGGAAAACTACGCAAAAGACACAAAGGTGACGATATCAGTTTCCCCCAGCAAGGAAGACGAAGGCACCATTATTTGCTCTACGACTCATACCTGAGAAGTTGTTCAGAAATCCTGGCCAGCTTCTCCAAAATTGTCGTGAATCAGATGTAGGGCTATCATGTCTTTCTGTAGACAATAGCCGACGACTATTACATTTAGTCGTTATCACCGATTTCACATTGTCTCTTATTGTCGGAATTTTTTCCGAGAGAAAATCGGTTTCCGCCAGAGCACTTCACTCCCAATTGAAATCTAGATTATCCCCTTCCGTCCTTACTTTTGTTTCATACACAACACAGAAGGTTATCTACTATGGAAATAGACGCAATTACTTTGCCATTCTCAGTGTACACCCAATTGCCACTCAGAGTGAGTATACAGCATTTTGGTAGTAGAGATGCTTTTTCGTCAGTGTGAAGCCTGTCATCTCATCTATGTAGACGTGATCATGGACATGCTTCGAGGCTTTTCTGCAAGGGAGTTCACCTTCCCCAAGTCCACAACATCCATATTTCCTTTTATAGACGATAAGCGTAGAACATACAAACTTCTTTTTTCATCTTTCCCTCTTTGTCAACTTCGAATGATATGGCATCATCGGCAGATTCTGGATCATGTGGTCTAATCATTCCCTAATAATAAGGCCTTTGAGGCATCCTCCGGATGCTTTCGCGAACCTCAAGGAAAACCACGAGAAAATAGGGAAAACTACACAAAAAAACCATCTTGGTGTAAGTAACTTACTTCTGCAAAAATCCTAGGAAACATGTCCTTCCAATGATAGTGTATTCCATGGCAGTTTCAGCCGGCTACCAGTCATTTCCAGTAAGGGAATAGGGGAAGGAAGAACAAGGGGGCTCAGGAAGGAACCTGTGTCTCTTGGACTTACTACCCGCAGTTACCACTGGGGCTACACCTTTAGACCGTTTGGAGTGCAGAAATGACGGGACTGAGGGAGAACCAGTCCAGGGACTTTCTCCAGTAGTCCTTCAAGTAGTGAGACGTAAAGGTCTACTGGCTAGACCAAGTACCTGCTCTCAGGATTTGGCCCACTGCCATCTTTTTCTAAAACGCCAATGAAGTATTTATACCCTTAATGTCGTGGGGTCTGGCCTTTCCTGGAAGGGGGACCCCTGCACTACTGTAGGCCCTCACGATCACCTGCCTTAGCCAGAAGAAGATAGTGTTCTTTGAGACTGCCTTCTTCACAGTCACGAGAAAAATGAACACACTCTTGATCTTGGCACAAGGTCTACATGTCCTCTCTAAATACTGTCATATTGCAATAAAGTAGCTATACTGCCATATTGCAATCAAGTAGCTAGGAGTGCCAAACCTTATATCTAGGCAACTCCTCTGTCTTCTCCAAGGCCAGGATCTCTTCACATCAGGCCTTCGAGACCATCACCTCGTCTTACTAAATCCCTACCAAGAAGGCTTTCCTGTTAGCCATAAGTACCACATGTCTTTTAGTACATATGGTACTCGGGAACTGGGGGGATTCCATGAGCATACCAGATGATGTTGGGAGGAGAAACGGCCAGGAACATCCACCGTCATATATATAGAGTATATAGAGTATACAGCCTTTTGGTAGTAGAGATGCTTTTTTGTCTGTGTGAAGCCCGTCATCTCATCTATGTTGACGTGATCATGGACGTGCTTCGGGGCTTTTCTGCAAGGGAGTTCACCTTCGCCAAGTCCACAGCATCCATATTTCCTGTTGTATAGACGATAAGGGTGGAACATACAAACTACTTCTTTTATCTTTCCCTATTCCTCAACTTCTAATACGAGACTGCATCGTCTCTAACGAAACAGGTCTTTTCTCCAGGTGCTAGCTAGAGATGAGAAACATTTCAGCTCATAGTGGATGGTAGCTGTAGCAAGTTCATCTCACAACAGGCTCCACTGACCTCAAAACACCAAGGTGTCGATATGACTTTTCCCCAGCAAGGAAGACGAAGGCACCATTCTCTGGTCCACGACTCATACTTGAGAAGGTTTTCAGAAATCCTGGCCAGCTTCTCCAAAATTCTGTCGTGAATCAGACGTAGGCCTATCATGTCTTTCTGTAGACAATAGCCGACAACTATTGTTATCAGCGATTTCACAGTCTCTGACTTGCTGTATTGTCAGAAAAAATTCAAGACAGAAAATCGGTTTCCGCCAGAGCACTTTGCTCCCAATTGTAATCTAGAATATCCCCTTCCGTCTTTACTTTCGTTATCTACAATGGAAATAGACGCAATTTCTTTGCCATTCTCAGCGTACACCCAATTACAACTCGGTAAACAGCCTTTTGGTAGCTGAAATGCTTTTTCGTCAGTGTGAAGCCCGTCATCTCATCTATGTTGACGTGATCATGGACGTGCTTCGGGGATTTTCTGCAAGGGAGTTCACCTTCGCCTAGTCCAAAGCATCCATATTTCCTTTTGTGTAGACGATAAGGGTGGAACATACAAACTTCTTTTATCTTTCCCTCTTTGTCATTGGGTTGCTTGGCAGTCCCTAATATTAAGGCCTTTAAGGAATCCTCCGGATGCATTCGCGGACCTCAAGGAAAACACGAGAAAATAGGGAAAACTACGCAAAAAAAAAACCCATCTTAGTGTTTAAGTAACTCGCTTCTGCAAAAATCCTACGAGACATGGCCTTCCAATGATAGTGTATACCATGGCAGTTTCAGCCGGCTACCACAGTCATTTCCGGTAAGGGAATAAGGGAAGGAAGAACAAGGGGGCTCAGGAAGGAACCTGTCTCTTGGATTTACTACCCGCAGTTACCACTGGGGCTACACCTTTACACCGGCCCCAGAGACCGTCTGGAGCGCGGAAATGAAGGGACCGAGGAAGAACCCATCAAGGAACTTTCTCCAGGAGTCCTTCAAGTATTGAGCCGTAAAGGTCGACTGGCTAGACCAACTACCTGGCCTCAGGATTTGGCCCACTGCCATCTTTTTCTCAAACACCAATGAAGTATTTAGACCCCCTAATGTCGTGGGGTATGGCCTTTCCTGGAAGGGGGACCCCTGCACTACTGTAGGCCCTCACGATCACCTGCCTTAGCCAGAAGGAGATAGTGTTCTTTGAGACTGCCTTCTTCACAGTCACGAGGAAAATGAACACACTCTTGATCTCAGCACGAAGTCTACCTGAACTCTCTAAATACTGCCATATTGCAAGGAAGTAGCTAGGAGTGCCAACCCTTATATCTAGGCAACTTCTCTGACTTCTCCAAGGCCAAGATCTCTTCACATCAGGCCTTCAACACCATCACTTCATCTTACTAAATCCCTACCAAGAAGGCTTTCCTGTTAGCCATAAGTACCACATGTATTATAGTACAGTATATATGGTACTCGGGAACTAGGGGGTTCCATGAGCATACCAAATGATGTTGGGAGGAGAAACGGGCAAGAACATCCGCCGTCATGGAAGAAGCAAGCGTAACCGTATATAGATAGTATACAGCCTTTTGATAGTACAGATGCTTTTTCGTCAGTGTGAAGCCCGTCATCTCATCTATGTTGACGTGGTCAAGGACAGGCTTCGGGGCTTTTCTACAAGGGAGTTCAACTTTGCCAAGTCCACAGCATCCATATTTCCTTTTATATAGACGATAAGGGTGGAACATACAAACTTCTTTTTTTTTATTTTCCCCTCTTCGTCAACTTCGAATTTGAGACGGCATCGTCGGCAGATTCTGGATCGTGTGGTTGAATCATTCCCTAATACAGAGGCCTTTGAGGAATCCTCCGGATGCATTCCCGAACCTCAAGGAAAACACGAGAAAATAGGGAAAACTACGCAAAAAAAAAAAAAACATCTAAAGTGTCCAAGTAACTCACTTCTGCAAGAATACTAGGAAACATGTCCTTCCAATGATAGTGTATCCCATGGCAGTTTCAGCCGGCTACCACAGTCATTTCCGGTAAGGGAATAGGGGAAGGAAGAACAAAGGGGGCTCAGGAAGGAACCTGTGTCTCTTGGACTTACTACCCGCAGTTACCACCGGGGCTACACCTTTAGACCGTTTGGAGCGCAGAAATGACGGGACCGAGGGAGAATCCGTCAAGGGACTTTCTCCAGTAGTCCTTCAAGTAGTGAGCCGTAAAGGTCGACTGGCTAGACCAAGTACTTGCCCTCAGGATTTGGACCACTGCCATCTTTTTCTCAAACACCAATGAAGTATTTAGCATCCTAATAATGTGGGGTCTGGCCTTTTCTGAAAGGAGGACCCCTGCACTACTGTAGGCCCTCACGATCACCTGCCTTAGCCAGAAGGAGATAGTGTTCTTTGAGACTGCCTTCTTCACAGTCCCGAGGAAAATGAACACACTCTTGATCTCGGCACGAAGTCTACCTGTCCTCTCTAAATACTGCCATATTGCAATAAAGTAGCTAGGAGTGCCAAACCTTATATCTAGGCAACTCATTAAATGTGTGTGAACTGTTCACTAATTCCTAAACTGTACTCTATTACAGACTTTTCCTACCGCCACCAATCCCACGGTTGCCGACCCACGATTCTTAGTCAATTTACGGTAAGTTAAATCTTCACGTAATTTGTTCCCACGTTTTTGTAATGAGTTTATATGATCATAAGAAAGAATAGGGGTGTTTGTATGTATGATACGGATTTGTGTATGGGTGTGGGTTAAGAATACAGTTGTCTTGGGGAGGGGGTCGCAGGAGGCATGACATATCCTCCTCCATCAGCTAGTTAGCAATACACACCTGGTATTAATTGCTAACTAGCTGAGTTCGTGAGTCGTTTGTTCATCTTTTTCTTTTTTTAATCATTAATTACCAAGTATTAGTAATGAGTTTCTCTATGCTTTATAACACCAAAAGCAAAATTTAATCATTTTCTCCTGTAATACCAAATGTAAACACGTTTTAAATTTGTGATCATTTGCAATTCTTGACATAAGCTAAAACCGTGTTTGTCGCTTTCTACCTAAGTATCAAAAACTAATTTAAGCCTCTATTTTTTCTTTTTTTTCAGTATACGTCTTATCTGACAACGTCAAGAAAGAAGGATGGATAAGTTCGTTGTGAGGAAGCAAAAAGTACAGGAAGATCAATCTAAAGACCAAATGATGGCTTCAGGTATTGGTACTGCTTCGGAGTCAAATATTGAAGATGTTCCTGGACCATCTGAATCAAAATGCAAAAAGGGGAAGCACGCATCTCTCGAAGAAAAGAACATGTGTTGATGCCTATTTAGCATATGGTTTTACTTCAAACAATGATGAAGAAAATTCACGCCCTGTGTGTTTAGTTTGTGCAGATACACTCAGCAATGACGCCATGGTACCTAGTAAGCTCGCGGCACCTTAATACCAGACATCCTTTTGTGCCGCAGAAGGACATGGCATATTTTTCTAGTTTGTTAAAAGGGCAAAGTAAGGCCGCTACTAAAATGGTCAAGAGGGTATTAGTCGCCGACACTGCTCTTGAAGCTTCTTTCAGAGTAGCAGAGCTGATAGCAAAGATGATGAAGCCTAATACAACTGGTGAAGAAATCATTGGCCCTGCAAGTAACTTAATTGTAGAAACAATGCTTGGTAAAGAAGCTCAGGAACAGATTTCGAAAGTACCTCTTTCCAATAACACCATCAGCCGCAGGATATCTGAAATGCCAACAGATATTAATGAAGAAGTTGTGAAGCAGATAAAATCAAAAAGAAAATTCGCGTTGCAAGTTGATTGATTGATTTATAGTTTTCAGGCATCCAAATAGATGAGAGTACTGACATTGCTGAAAAATGCCCACTGGTTGGGTATTGCAAATTCGTTGACAAGGATATTGTGGAACAGTTTATGTTTTGCAAAGAATTACAGACCACAATCACAGGAGAGGATATCTTCGCGTCTGTAAATTCGTACCTCACTCAACATGGTCTTTCATGGAATTATTGTTATTATTATTATTACTTGCTAGGCTACAACCCTAGATGGAAAAGCAGGATGCTATAAGCCTAGGGGCTCCAACTGGGAAAATAGCTTAGCGAGGGAAGGGAACAAGGAAAAATTAAATATTTCAAGACGAGCACCAACATTAAAATCGATATCGCTTTATAAACTTTAAAAATGGCCACTGAAGAATTACAGTGCAGTAAGAAGAATTGTTTGGTAATCTCAGTGTTGTCAGGTGTATGAGGACAGAGGAGAATACGTAAAGAATAGGCCAGACTATTCGGTGTGTGAGTGTATAGGCAAAAGGAAAATGAACCGTAACCAGAGAGAAGGATCCAATGTAGTACTATCTGGCCAGTCAAAAGACCCCATAACTCTCTAGTGGTAGTATCTCAACGGGTGGCTGGTGCCCTGGCCAACCTACTACCTATAATGTTGCGGCATAGGTACTGATGGTGCACCGTCGATGATAGGGAAGTACAAAGGCTTCATCACCAGACCACTGAAAGAAAATCCATCTATAAAAACACCTCACTGCTTCCTACACAGAGAGGCGTTAGTAGCCAAGACATGTGGAGAAGAGTTGACCGAGGTTTTAAACTAGGCTGTCAAGATGGTTAATTTCATCAAATCCAGGCCACTGAAAAAAAGGGTTTTTCAAAAGATGTGTCAAGAAATGGGTGCGGTTCATATTTTTCATTCATTTTGCATACTGACATAAGGTGGTTATCAAGGGGTCGTGTACTGAACCGCATTCCTGAACTCAAAGAAGAACTAAAAAAAACTTTTTCCAAGAGACACATATATTCATAAAGCTGCTTGAAAATTCTACTTGGTGTTTGAAGCTGTCATATTTGGCAGATATTTTCATGAAGCTGAATGAACTAAATCTCTCAACGCAGGGGAGACTTGAGGGAATTGTAACATCACTTAACAAGATGAAAGGTTTCCAGAGAAAGTTAAAATCATGGAAGTCGGCTGTTCAGAAAGACGATGTGTCAAACTTCCCTTCTCTTCAACAACCAGGATATAAAGGTCTGGGAACTGTAGAAAAATCTTATTCTTAAACACTTGAAACAACTAGGAGAAGCAGTTGATAAGTATTTTCCATCGCTTTCTACAGAGAAACTCGATTGGATTGCATCACCTTTCGAACTGGCTGAAGAACTGGACTTCACGGCAATAGAACGAAACGAATTTCTTGATATGTCTGCTCATTCAACACAAAGTCAAATTTGAGAAGAGGGATGTCATACAGGCAGCTTTTTGGCATGCAACATTGGGGGAATATCCTAATTTGGCTAAGAAAGCCATTTCTCTACTTTTGACTTTCTCCACATCGTATCTGTGTGAGCAGGCATTTTCTGCCATGGCAACAATAAAATCGAAACAAAAAAATAGGCTTCTTTCACTTGAGGATGATATGCGGGTGGCATTATCAACAATAAGACCTGATATCAAGCATTTGTGGTCCAAGCATCAATCGCAAGTTTCACACTAACTATGGTTCACTTTTACCTATTTGTGTGTATGTCTTTTATCATAGTGTAACACTGAAACAGTGTAACTACTTGAATACATTGTGCAACTACTGTAAAACTTGTCGCAATTACATATTTGTATTATAATACCATTTTTTGTAATAGCAAGATCAGTGTAAAGAAAATTTTCATATCTTTGTATAAGGCGTTGTTACATCGATGCAAGATGTCGAAATGCAAAAAAAAAACAAAAATAAAAAAAAAACAACGGAGATTTTAAACTTTTATTTCCTTATAAGGGTGCCGGGACCTTTTGAAATTCTTAACAAGGGTGCCGCAAACTAGAAAAAGTTGGGAACCACTGGGCTAGACCAAGTACCTGCCCTCAGGATTTGGCCCACTGCCATCTTTTTCTCAAACGCCCATTAAGTATTTAGACACCAAATGTCGTGGGGTCTGGCCTTTCCTGGAAGGGGGACCCCCGCACTACTGTAAGCCCTCACGATCACCAGCCTTAGCCAGGAGATTCAAAGAACAAAGACTGCCTTCTTCAGTCCCAAGGAAAATGAACAGACTATTGATCTCGGCACGAAGTCTACATGTCCCCTCTAAATACTGCCATATTGCAATAAAGAAGCTAGGAGTGCCAAACCTTATATCTAGGCAACTCCTCTGTCTTCTCCAAGGCCAGATCTCTTCACGTCAGGCCTTCAAGACCATCACCTCGTCTTTCTAAATCCCTACCAAGAAGGCTTTCCTGTTAGCCATAAGTACCACATGTATTGTAGTACATATGGTACTCGAGAACGGGGGGGGATTCCATGAGCATACAGATGATGTTGGGAGGAGAAACGGCCAGGAACATACACCGTCATGGAAGAAGCAAACGTAACTGTATATAGAGTATACAGCCTTTTGGTAGTAGAGATGCTTTTTTGTCAGTGTGAAGCCCGTCATCTCATCTATGTTGACGTGATTATGAACGTGCTTCGGGGCTTTTCTGCAAGGGAGTTCACCTTCGCCAAGTCCACAGCATCCATATTTCCTTTTGTATAGACGATAAGGGTGGAACATACAAACTTCTTTTATCTTCCCCACTTCGTCATTGGATTGCTTGGCAGTCCCTAATACTAAGGCCTTTGAGGAATCCTCCGGATGCATTCGCGGACCTCAAGGAAAACACGAGAAAATAGGGGAAAACTACGCAAAAGACACAAAGGTGACGATATCAGTTTCCCCCAGCAAGGAAGACGAAGGCACCATTATTTGCTCTACGACTCATACCTGAGAAGTTGTTCAGAAATCCTGGCCAGCTTCTCCAAAATTGTCGTGAATCAGATGTAGGGCTATCATGTCTTTCTGTAGACAATAGCCGACGACTATTACATTTAGTCGTTATCACCGATTTCACATTGTCTCTTATTGTCGGAATTTTTTCAGAGAGAAAATCGGTTTCCGCCAGAGCACTTCACTCCCAATTGAAATCTAGATTATCCCCTTCCGTCCTTACTTTTGTTTCATACACAACACAGAAGGTTATCTACTATGGAAATAGACGCAATTACTTTGCCATTCTCAGTGTACACCCAATTGCCACTCAGAGTGAGTATACAGCATTTTGGTAGTAGAGATGCTTTTTCGTCAGTGTGAAGCCTGTCATCTCATCTATGTAGACGTGATCATGGACATGCTTCGAGGCTTTTCTGCAAGGGAGTTCACCTTCCCCAAGTCCACAACATCCATATTTCCTTTTATAGACGATAAGCGTAGAACATACAAACTTCTTTTTTCATCTTTCCCTCTTTGTCAACTTCGAATGATATGGCATCATCGGCAGATTCTGGATCATGTGGTCTAATCATTCCCTAATAATAAGGCCTTTGAGGCATCCTCCGGATGCTTTCGCAAACCTCAAGGAAAACCACGAGAAAATAGGGAAAACTACACAAAAACACCATCTTGGTGTAAGTAACTTACTTCTGCAAAAATCCTAGGAAACATGTCCTTCCAATGATAGTGTATTCCATGGCAGTTTCAGCCGGCTACCAGTCATTTCCAGTAAGGGAATAGGGGAAGGAAGAACAAGGGGGCTCAGGAAGGAACCTGTGTCTCTTGGACTTACTACCCGCAGTTACCACTGGGGCTACACCTTTAGACCGTTTGGAGTGCAGAAATGACGGGACTGAGGGAGAACCAGTCCAGGGACTTTCTCCAGTAGTCCTTCAAGTAGTGAGACGTAAAGGTCTACTGGCTAGACCAAGTACCTGCTCTCAGGATTTGGCCCACTGCCATCTTTTTCTAAAACGCCAATGAAGTATTTATACCCTTAATGTCGTGGGGTCTGGCCTTTCCTGGAAGGGGGACCCCTGCACTACTGTAGGCCCTCACGATCACCTGCCTTAGCCAGAAGAAGATAGTGTTCTTTGAGACTGCCTTCTTCACAGTCACGAGAAAAATGAACACACTCTTGATCTTGGCACAAGGTCTACATGTCCTCTCTAAATACTGTCATATTGCAATAAAGTAGCTATACTGCCATATTGCAATCAAGTAGCTAGGAGTGCCAAACCTTATATCTAGGCAACTCCTCTGTCTTCTCCAAGGCCAGGATCTCTTCACATCAGGCCTTCGAGACCATCACCTCGTCTTACTAAATCCCTACCAAGAAGGCTTTCCTGTTAGCCATAAGTACCACATGTCTTTTAGTACATATGGTACTCGGGAACTGGGGGGATTCCATGAGCATACCAGATGATGTTGGGAGGAGAAACGGCCAGGAACATCCACCGTCATATATATAGAGTATATAGAGTATACAGCCTTTTGGTAGTAGAGATGCTTTTTTGTCTGTGTGAAGCCCGTCATCTCATCTATGTTGACGTGATCATGGACGTGCTTCGGGGCTTTTCTGCAAGGGAGTTCACCTTCGCCAAGTCCACAGCATCCATATTTCCTGTTGTATAGACGATAAGGGTGGAACATACAAACTACTTCTTTTATCTTTCCCTATTCCTCAACTTCTAATACGATACTGCATCGTCTCTAACGAAACAGGTCTTTTCTCCAGGTGCTAGCTAGAGATGAGAAACATTTCAGCTCATGGTGGATGGTAGCTGTAGCAAGTTCATCTCACAACAGGCTCCACTGACCTCAAAACACCAAGGTGTCGATATGACTTTTCCCCAGCAAGGAAGACGAAGGCACCATTCTCTGGTCCACGACTCATACTTGAGAAGGTTTTCAGAAATCCTGGCCAGCTTCTCAAAAATTCTGTCGTGAATCAGACGTAGGCCTATCATGTCTTTCTGTAGACAATAGCCAACAACTATTGTTATCAGCGATTTCACAGTCTCTGACTTGCTGTATTGTCAGAAAAAATTCAAGACAGAAAATCGGTTTCCGCCAGAGCACTTTGCTCCCAATTGTAATCTAGAATATCCCCTTCCGTCTTTACTTTCGTTATCTACAATGGAAATAGACGCAATTTCTTTGCCATTCTCAGCGTACACCCAATTACAACTCGGTAAACAGCCTTTTGGTAGCTGAAATGCTTTTTCGTCAGTGTGAAGCCCGTCATCTCATCTATGTTGACGTGATCATGGACGTGCTTCGGGGATTTTCTGCAAGGGAGTTCACCTTCGCCTAGTCCAAAGCATCCATATTTCCTTTTGTGTAGACGATAAGGGTGGAACATACAAACTTCTTTTATCTTTCCCTCTTTGTCATTGGGTTGCTTGGCAGTCCCTAATATTAAGGCCTTTAAGGAATCCTCCGGATGCATTCGCGGACCTCAAGGAAAACACGAGAAAATAGGGAAAACTACGCAAAAAAAAAACCCATCTTAGTGTTTAAGTAACTCGCTTCTGCAAAAATCCTACGAGACATGGCCTTCCAATGATAGTGTATACCATGGCAGTTTCAGCCGGCTACCACAGTCATTTCCGGTAAGGGAATAAGGGAAGGAAGAACAAGGGGGCTCAGGAAGGAACCTGTCTCTTGGATTTACTACCCGCAGTTACCACTGGGGCTACACCTTTACACCGGCCCCAGAGACCGTCTGGAGCGCGGAAATGAAGGGACCGAGGAAGAACCCATCAAGGAACTTTCTCCAGGAGTCCTTCAAGTATTGAGCCGTAAAGGTCGACTGGCTAGACCAACTACCTGGCCTCAGGATTTGGCCCACTGCCATCTTTTTCTCAAACACCAATGAAGTATTTAGACCCCCTAATGTCGTGGGGTATGGCCTTTCCTGGAAGGGGGACCCCTGCACTACTGTAGGCCCTCACGATCACCTGCCTTAGCCAGAAGGAGATAGTGTTCTTTGAGACTGCCTTCTTCACAGTCACGAGGAAAATGAACACACTCTTGATCTCAGCACGAAGTCTACCTGAACTCTCTAAATACTGCCATATTGCAAGGAAGTAGCTAGGAGTGCCAACCCTTATATCTAGGCAACTTCTCTGACTTCTCCAAGGCCAAGATCTCTTCACATCAGGCCTTCAACACCATCACTTCGTCTTACTAAATCCCTACCAAGAAGGCTTTCCTGTTAGCCATAAGTACCACATGTATTATAGTACAGTATATATGGTACTCGGGAACTAGGGGGTTCCATGAGCATACCAAATGATGTTGGGAGGAGAAACGGGCAAGAACATCCGCCGTCATGGAAGAAGCAAGCGTAACCGTATATAGATAGTATACAGCCTTTTGATAGTACAGATGCTTTTTCGTCAGTGTGAAGCCCGTCATCTCATCTATGTTGACGTGGTCAAGGACAGGCTTCGGGGCTTTTCTACAAGGGAGTTCAACTTTGCCAAGTCCACAGCATCCATATTTCCTTTTATATAGACGATAAGGGTGGAACATACAAACTTCTTTTTTTTTATTTTCCCCTCTTCGTCAACTTCGAATTTGAGACGGCATCGTCGGCAGATTCTGGATCGTGTGGTTGAATCATTCCCTAATACAGAGGCCTTTGAGGAATCCTCCGGATGCATTCCCGAACCTCAAGGAAAACACGAGAAAATAGGGAAAACTACGCAAAAAAAAAAAAAAAACATCTAAAGTGTCCAAGTAACTCACTTCTGCAAGAATACTAGGAAACATGTCCTTCCAATGATAGTGTATCCCATGGCAGTTTCAGCCGGCTACCACAGTCATTTCCGGTAAGGGAATAGGGGAAGGAAGAACAAAGGGGGCTCAGGAAGGAACCTGTGTCTCTTGGACTTACTACCCGCAGTTACCACCGGGGCTACACCTTTAGACCGTTTGGAGCGCAGAAATGACGGGACCGAGGGAGAATCCGTCAAGGGACTTTCTCCAGTAGTCCTTCAAGTAGTGAGCCGTAAAGGTCGACTGGCTAGACCAAGTACTTGCCCTCAGGATTTGGACCACTGCCATCTTTTTCTCAAACACCAATGAAGTATTTAGCATCCTAATAATGTGGGGTCTGGCCTTTTCTGAAAGGAGGACCCCTGCACTACTGTAGGCCCTCACGATCACCTGCCTTAGCCAGAAGGAGATAGTGTTCTTTGAGACTGCCTTCTTCACAGTCCCGAGGAAAATGAACACACTCTTGATCTCGGCACGAAGTCTACCTGTCCTCTCTAAATACTGCCATATTGCAATAAAGTAGCTAGGAGTGCCAAACCTTATATCTAGGCAACTCATTAAATGTGTGTGAACTGTTCACTAATTCCTAAACTGTACTCTATTACAGACTTTTCCTACCGCCACCAATCCCACGGTTGCCGACCCACGATTCTTAGTCAATTTACGGTAAGTTAAATCTTCACGTAATTTGTTCCCACGTTTTTGTAATGAGTTTATATGATCATAAGAAAGAATAGGGGTGTTTGTATGTATGATACGGATTTGTGTATGGGTGTGGGTTAAGAATACAGTTGTCTTGGGGAGGGGGTCGCAGGAGGCATGACATATCCTCCTCCATCAGCTAGTTAGCAATACACACCTGGTATTAATTGCTAACTAGCTGAGTTCGTGAGTCGTTTGTTCATCTTTTTCTTTTTTTAATCATTAATTACCAAGTATTAGTAATGAGTTTCTCTATGCTTTATAACACCAAAAGCAAAATTTAATCATTTTCTCCTGTAATACCAAATGTAAACACGTTTTAAATTTGTGATCATTTGCAATTCTTGACATAAGCTAAAACCGTGTTTGTCGCTTTCTACCTAAGTATCAAAAACTAATTTAAGCCTCTATTTTTTCCTTTTTTTCAGTATACGTCTTATCTGACAACGTCAAGAAAGAAGGATGGATAAGTTCGTTGTGAGGAAGCAAAAAGTACAGGAAGATCAATCTAAAGACCAAATGATGGCTTCAGGTATTGGTACTGCTTCGGAGTCAAATATTGAAGATGTTCCTGGACCATCTGAATCAAAATGCAAAAAGGGGAAGCACGCATCTCTCGAAGAAAAGAACATGTGTTGATGCCTATTTAGCATATGGTTTTACTTCAAACAATGATGAAGAAAATTCACGCCCTGTGTGTTTAGTTTGTGCAGATACACTCAGCAATGACGTCATGGTACCTAGTAAGCTCGCGGCACCTTAATACCAGACATCCTTTTGTGCCGCAGAAGGACATGGCATATTTTTCTAGTTTGTTAAAAGGGCAAAGTAAGGCCGCTACTAAAATGGTCAAGAGGGTATTAGTCGCCGACACTGCTCTTGAAGCTTCTTTCAGAGTAGCAGAGCTGATAGCAAAGATGATGAAGCCTAATACAACTGGTGAAGAAATCATTGGCCCTGCAAGTAACTTAATTGTAGAAACAATGCTTGGTAAAGAAGCTCAGGAACAGATTTCGAAAGTACCTCTTTCCAATAACACCATCAGCCGCAGGATATCTGAAATGCCAACAGATATTAATGAAGAAGTTGTGAAGCAGATAAAATCAAAAAGAAAATTCGCGTTGCAAGTTGATTGATTGATTTATAGTTTTCAGGCATCCAAATAGATGAGAGTACTGACATTGCTGAAAAATGCCCACTGGTTGGGTATTGCAAATTCGTTGACAAGGATATTGTGGAACAGTTTATGTTTTGCAAAGAATTACAGACCACAATCACAGGAGAGGATATCTTCGCGTCTGTAAATTCGTACCTCACTCAACATGGTCTTTCATGGAATTATTGTTATTATTATTATTACTTGCTAGGCTACAACCCTAGATGGAAAAGCAGGATGCTATAAGCCTAGGGGCTCCAACTGGGAAAATAGCTTAGCGAGGGAAGGGAACAAGGAAAAATTAAATATTTCAAGACGAGCACCAACATTAAAATCGATATCGCTTTATAAACTTTAAAAATGGCCACTGAAGAATTACAGTGCAGTAAGAAGAATTGTTTGGTAATCTCAGTGTTGTCAGGTGTATGAGGACAGAGGAGAATACGTAAAGAATAGGCCAGACTATTCGGTGTGTGAGTGTATAGGCAAAAGGAAAATGAACCGTAACCAGAGAGAAGGATCCAATGTAGTACTATCTGGCCAGTCAAAAGACCCCATAACTCTCTAGTGGTAGTATCTCAACGGGTGGCTGGTGCCCTGGCCAACCTACTACCTATAATGTTGCGGCATAGGTACTGATGGTGCACCGTCGATGATAGGGAAGTACAAAGGCTTCATCACCAGACCACTGAAAGAAAATCCATCTATAAAAACACCTCACTGCTTCCTACACAGAGAGGCGTTAGTAGCCAAGACATGTGGAGAAGAGTTGACCGAGGTTTTAAACTAGGCTGTCAAGATGGTTAATTTCATCAAATCCAGGCCACTGAAAAAAAGGGTTTTTCAAAAGATGTGTCAAGAAATGGGTGCGGTTCATATTTTTCATTCATTTTGCATACTGACATAAGGTGGTTATCAAGGGGTCGTGTACTGAACCGCATTCCTGAACTCAAAGAAGAACTAAAAAAAACTTTTTCCAAGAGACACATATATTCATAACGCTGCTTGAAAATTCTACTTGGTGTTTGAAGCTGTCATATTTGGCAGATATTTTCATGAAGCTGAATGAACTAAATCTCTCAACGCAGGGGAGACTTGAGGGAATTGTAACATCACTTAACAAGATGAAAGGTTTCCAGAGAAAGTTAAAATCATGGAAGTCGGCTGTTCAGAAAGACGATGTGTCAAACTTCCCTTCTCTTCAACAACCAGGATATAAAGGTCTGGGAACTGTAGAAAAATCTTATTCTTAAACACTTGAAACAACTAGGAGAAGCAGTTGATAAGTATTTTCCATCGCTTTCTACAGAGAAACTCGATTGGATTGCATCACCTTTCGAACTGGCTGAAGAACTGGACTTCACGGCAATAGAACGAAACGAATTTCTTGATATGTCTGCTCATTCAACACAAAGTCAAATTTGAGAAGAGGGATGTCATACAGGCAGCTTTTTGGCATGCAACATTGGGGGAATATCCTAATTTGGCTAAGAAAGCCATTTCTCTACTTTTGACTTTCTCCACATCGTATCTGTGTGAGCAGGCATTTTCTGCCATGGCAACAATAAAATCGAAACAAAAAAAATAGGCTTCTTTCACTTGAGGATGATATGCGGGTGGCATTATCAACAATAAGACCTGATATCAAGCATTTGTGGTCCAAGCATCAATCGCAAGTTTCACACTAACTATGGTTCACTTTTACCTATTTGTGTGTATGTCTTTTATCAGTGTAACACTGAAACAGTGTAACTACTTGAATACATTGTGCAACTACTGTAAAACTTGTCGCAATTACATATTTGTATTATAATACCATTTTTTGTAATAGCAAAAAATGTAACTGTATATAGAGTATACAGCCTTTTGGTAGTAGAGATGCTTTTTTGTCAGTGTGAAGCCCGTCATCTCATCTATGTTGACGTGATTATGAACGTGCTTCGGGTCTTTTCTGCAAGGGAGTTCACCTTCGCCAAGTCCACAGCATCCATATTTCCTTTTGTATAGACGATAAGGGTGGAACATACAAACTTCTTTTATCTTCCCCACTTCGTCATTGGATTGCTTGGCAGTCCCTAATACTAAGGCCTTTGAGGAATCCTCCGGATGCATTCGCGGACCTCAAGGAAAACACGAGAAAATAGGGGAAAACTACGCAAAAGACACAAAGGTGACGATATCAGTTTCCCCCAGCAAGGAAGACGAAGGCACCATTATTTGCTCTACGACTCATACCTGAGAAGTTGTTCAGAAATCCTGGCC
This sequence comes from Palaemon carinicauda, assembly GCF_036898095.1. Classification (NCBI taxonomy): domain Eukaryota; kingdom Metazoa; phylum Arthropoda; class Malacostraca; order Decapoda; family Palaemonidae; genus Palaemon; species Palaemon carinicauda. Next base: position 28,052,370 of record NC_090756.1, read on the forward strand.
AGCTTCTCCAAAATTGTCGTGAATCAGATGTAGGGCTATCATGTCTTTCTGTAGACAATAGCCGACGATTATTACATTTAGTCGTTATCACCGATTTCACATTGTCTCTTATTGTCGGAATTTTTTCCGAGAGAAAATCGGTTTCCGCCAGAGCACTTCACTCCCAATTGAAATCTAGATTATCCCCTTCCGTCCTTACTTTTGTTTCATACACAACACAGAAGGTTATCTACTATGGAAATAGACGCAATTACTTTGCCATTCTCAGTGTACACCCAATTGCCACTCAGAGTGAGTATACAGCATTTTGGTAGTAGAGATGCTTTTTCGTCAGTGTGAAGCCTGTCATCTCATCTATGTAGACGTGATCATGGACATGCTTCGAGGCTTTTCTGCAAGGGAGTTCACCTTCCCCAAGTCCACAACATCCATATTTCCTTTTATAGACGATAAGCGTAGAACATACAAACTTCTTTTTTCATCTTTCCCTCTTTGTCAACTTCGAATGATATGGCATCATCGGCAGATTCTGGATCATGTGGTCTAATCATTCCCTAATAATAAGGCCTTTGAGGCATCCTCCGGATGCTTTCGCGAACCTCAAGGAAAACCACGAGAAAATAGGGAAAACTACACAAAAAAACCATCTTGGTGTAAGTAACTTACTTCTGCAAAAATCCTAGGAAACATGTCCTTCCAATGATAGTGTATTCCATGGCAGTTTCAGCCGGCTACCAGTCATTTCCAGTAAGGGAATAGGGGAAGGAAGAACAAGGGGGCTCAGGAAGGAACCTGTGTCTCTTGGACTTACTACCCGCAGTTACCACTGGGGCTACACCTTTAGACCGTTTGGAGTGCAGAAATGACGGGACTGAGGGAGAACCAGTCCAGGGACTTTCTCCAGTAGTCCTTCAAGTAGTGAGACGTAAAGGTCTACTGGCTAGACCAAGTACCTGCTCTCAGGATTTGGCCCACTGCCATCTTTTTCTAAAACGCCAATGAAGTATTTATACCCTTAATGTCGTGGGGTCTGGCCTTTCCTGGAAGGGGGACCCCTGCACTACTGTAGGCCCTCACAATCACCTGCCTTAGCCAGAAGAAGATAGTGTTCTTTGAGACTGCCTTCTTCACAGTCACGAGAAAAATGAACACACTCTTGATCTTGGCACAAGGTCTACATGTCCTCTCTAAATACTGTCATATTGCAATAAAGTAGCTATACTGCCATATTGCAGTCAAGTAGCTAGGAGTGCCAAACCTTATATCTAGGCAACTCCTCTGTCTTCTCCAAGGCCAGGATCTCTTCACATCAGGCCTTCGAGACCATCACCTCGTCTTACTAAATCCCTACCAAGAAGGCTTTCCTGTTAGCCATAAGTACCACATGTCTTTTAGTACATATGGTACTCGGGAACTGGGGGGATTCCATGAGCATACCAGATGATGTTGGGAGGAGAAACGGCCAGGAACATCCACCGTCATATATATAGAGTATATAGAGTATACAGCCTTTTGGTAGTAGAGATGCTTTTTTGTCTGTGTGAAGCCCGTCATCTCATCTATGTTGACGTGATCATGGACGTGCTTCGGGGCTTTTCTGCAAGGGAGTTCACCTTCGCCAAGTCCACAGCATCCATATTTCCTGTTGTATAGACGATAAGGGTGGAACATACAAACTACTTCTTTTATCTTTCCCTATTCCTCAACTTCTAATACGAGACTGCATCGTCTCTAACGAAACAGGTCTTTTCTCCAGGTGCTAGCTAGAGATGAGAAACATTTCAGCTCATGGTGGATGGTAGCTGTAGCAAGTTCATCTCACAACAGGCTCCACTGACCTCAAAACACCAAGGTGTCGATATGACTTTTCCCCAGCAAGGAAGACGAAGGCACCATTCTCTGGTCCACGACTCATACTTGAGAAGGTTTTCAGAAATCCTGGCCAGCTTCTCCAAAATTCTGTCGTGAATCAGACGTAGGCCTATCATGTCTTTCTGTAGACAATAGCCGACAACTATTGTTATCAGCGATTTCACAGTCTCTGACTTGCTGTATTGTCAGAAAAAATTCAAGACAGAAAATCGGTTTCCGCCAGAGCACTTTGCTCCCAATTGTAATCTAGAATATCCCCTTCCGTCTTTACTTTCGTTATCTACAATGGAAATAGACGCAATTTCTTTGCCATTCTCAGCGTACACCCAATTACAACTCGGTAAACCGCCTTTTGGTAGCTGAAATGCTTTTTCGTCAGTGTGAAGCCCGTCATCTCATCTATGTTGACGTGATCATGGACGTGCTTCGGGGATTTTCTGCAAGGGAGTTCACCTTCGCCTAGTCCAAAGCATCCATATTTCCTTTTGTGTAGACGATAAGGGTGGAACATACAAACTTCTTTTATCTTTCCCTCTTTGTCATTGGGTTGCTTGGCAGTCCCTAATATTAAGGCCTTTAAGGAATCCTCCGGATGCATTCGCGGACCTCAAGGAAAACACGAGAAAATAGGGAAAACTACGCAAAAAAAAAACCCATCTTAGTGTTTAAGTAACTCGCTTCTGCAAAAATCCTACGAGACATGGCCTTCCAATGATAGTGTATACCATGGCAGTTTCAGCCGGCTACCACAGTCATTTCCGGTAAGGGAATAAGGGAAGGAAGAACAAGGGGGCTCAGGAAGGAACCTGTCTCTTGGATTTACTACCCGCAGTTACCACTGGGGCTACACCTTTACACCGGCCCCAGAGACCGTCTGGAGCGCGGAAATGAAGGGACCGAGGAAGAACCCATCAAGGAACTTTCTCCAGGAGTCCTTCAAGTATTGAGCCGTAAAGGTCGACTGGCTAGACCAACTACCTGGCCTCAGGATTTGGCCCACTGCCATCTTTTTCTCAAACACCAATGAAGTATTTAGACCCCCTAATGTCGTGGGGTATGGCCTTTCCTGGAAGGGGGACCCCTGCACTACTGTAGGCCCTCACGATCACCTGCCTTAGCCAGAAGGAGATAGTGTTCTTTGAGACTGCCTTCTTCACAGTCACGAGGAAAATGAACACACTCTTGATCTCAGCACGAAGTCTACCTGAACTCTCTAAATACTGCCATATTGCAAGGAAGTAGCTAGGAGTGCCAACCCTTATATCTAGGCAACTTCTCTGACTTCTCCAAGGCCAAGATCTCTTCACATCAGGCCTTCAACACCATCACTTCGTCTTACTAAATCCCTACCAAGAAGGCTTTCCTGTTAGCCATAAGTACCACATGTATTATAGTACAGTATATATGGTACTCGGGAACTAGGGGGTTCCATGAGCATACCAAATGATGTTGGGAGGAGAGACGGGCAAGAACATCCGCCGTCATGGAAGAAGCAAGCGTAACCGTATATAGATAGTATACAGCCTTTTGATAGTACAGATGCTTTTTCGTCAGTGTGAAGCCCGTCATCTCATCTATGTTGACGTGGTCAAGGACAGGCTTCGGGGCTTTTCTACAAGGGAGTTCAACTTTGCCAAGTCCACAGCATCCATATTTCCTTTTATATAGACGATAAGGGTGGAACATACAAACTTCTTTTTTTTTATTTTCCCCTCTTCGTCAACTTCGAATTTGAGACGGCATCGTCGGCAGATTCTGGATCGTGTGGTTGAATCATTCCCTAATACAGAGGCCTTTGAGGAATCCTCCGGATGCATTCCCGAACCTCAAGGAAAACACGAGAAAATAGGGAAAACTACGCAAAAAAAAAAAAAAAAACATCTAAAGTGTCCAAGTAACTCACTTCTGCAAGAATACTAGGAAACATGTCCTTCCAATGATAGTGTATCCCATGGCAGTTTCAGCCGGCTACCACAGTCATTTCCGGTAAGGGAATAGGGGAAGGAAGAACAAAGGGGGCTCAGGAAGGAACCTGTGTCTCTTGGACTTACTACCCGCAGTTACCACCGGGGCTACACCTTTAGACCGTTTGGAGCGCAGAAATGACGGGACCGAGGGAGAATCCGTCAAGGGACTTTCTCCAGTAGTCCTTCAAGTAGTGAGCCGTAAAGGTCGACTGGCTAGACCAAGTACTTGCCCTCAGGATTTGGACCACTGCCATCTTTTTCTCAAACACCAATGAAGTATTTAGCATCCTAATAATGTGGGGTCTGGCCTTTTCTGAAAGGAGGACCCCTGCACTACTGTAGGCCCTCACGATCACCTGCCTTAGCCAGAAGGAGATAGTGTTCTTTGAGACTGCCTTCTTCACAGTCCCGAGGAAAATGAACACACTCTTGATCTCGGCACGAAGTCTACCTGTCCTCTCTAAATACTGCCATATTGCAATAAAGTAGCTAGGAGTGCCAAACCTTATATCTAGGCAACTCATTAAATGTGTGTGAACTGTTCACTAATTCCTAAACTGTACTCTATTACAGACTTTTCCTACCGCCACCAATCCCACGGTTGCCGACCCACGATTCTTAGTCAATTTACGGTAAGTTAAATCTTCACGTAATTTGTTCCCACGTTTTTGTAATGAGTTTATATGATCATAAGAAAGAATAGGGGTGTTTGTATGTATGATACGGATTTGTGTATGGGTGTGGGTTAAGAATACAGTTGTCTTGGGGAGGGGGTCGCAGGAGGCATGACATATCCTCCTCCATCAGCTAGTTAGCAATACACACCTGGTATTAATTGCTAACTAGCTGAGTTCGTGAGTCGTTTGTTCATCTTTTTCTTTTTTTAATCATTAATTACCAAGTATTAGTAATGAGTTTCTCTATGCTTTATAACACCAAAAGCAAAATTTAATCATTTTCTCCTGTAATACCAAATGTAAACACGTTTTAAATTTGTGATCATTTGCAATTCTTGACATAAGCTAAAACCGTGTTTGTCGCTTTCTACCTAAGTATCAAAAACTAATTTAAGCCTCTATTTTTTCCTTTTTTTCAGTATACGTCTTATCTGACAACGTCAAGAAAGAAGGATGGATAAGTTCGTTGTGAGGAAGCAAAAAGTACAGGAAGATCAATCTAAAGACCAAATGATGGCTTCAGGTATTGGTACTGCTTCGGAGTCAAATATTGAAGATGTTCCTGGACCATCTGAATCAAAATGCAAAAAGGGGAAGCACGCATCTCTCGAAGAAAAGAACATGTGTTGATGCCTATTTAGCATATGGTTTTACTTCAAACAATGATGAAGAAAATTCACGCCCTGTGTGTTTAGTTTGTGCAGATACACTCAGCAATGACGCCATGGTACCTAGTAAGCTCGCGGCACCTTAATACCAGACATCCTTTTGTGCCGCAGAAGGACATGGCATATTTTTCTAGTTTGTTAAAAGGGCAAAGTAAGGCCGCTACTAAAATGGTCAAGAGGGTATTAGTCGCCGACACTGCTCTTGAAGCTTCTTTCAGAGTAGCAGAGCTGATAGCAAAGATGATGAAGCCTAATACAACTGGTGAAGAAATCATTGGCCCTGCAAGTAACTTAATTGTAGAAACAATGCTTGGTAAAGAAGCTCAGGAACAGATTTCGAAAGTACCTCTTTCCAATAACACCATCAGCCGCAGGATATCTGAAATGCCAACAGATATTAATGAAGAAGTTGTGAAGCAGATAAAATCAAAAAGAAAATTCGCGTTGCAAGTTGATTGATTGATTTATAGTTTTCAGGCATCCAAATAGATGAGAGTACTGACATTGCTGAAAAATGCCCACTGGTTGGGTATTGCAAATTCGTTGACAAGGATATTGTGGAACAGTTTATGTTTTGCAAAGAATTACAGACCACAATCACAGGAGAGGATATCTTCGCGTCTGTAAATTCGTACCTCACTCAACATGGTCTTTCATGGAATTATTGTTATTATTATTATTACTTGCTAGGCTACAACCCTAGATGGAAAAGCAGGATGCTATAAGCCTAGGGGCTCCAACTGGGAAAATAGCTTAGCGAGGGAAGGGAACAAGGAAAAATTAAATATTTCAAGACGAGCACCAACATTAAAATCGATATCGCTTTATAAACTTTAAAAATGGCCACTGAAGAATTACAGTGCAGTAAGAAGAATTGTTTGGTAATCTCAGTGTTGTCAGGTGTATGAGGACAGAGGAGAATACGTAAAGAATAGGCCAGACTATTCGGTGTGTGAGTGTATAGGCAAAAGGAAAATGAACCGTAACCAGAGAGAAGGATCCAATGTAGTACTATCTGGCCAGTCAAAAGACCCCATAACTCTCTAGTGGTAGTATCTCAACGGGTGGCTGGTGCCCTGGCCAACCTACTACCTATAATGTTGCGGCATAGGTACTGATGGTGCACCGTCGATGATAGGGAAGTACAAAGGCTTCATCACCAGACCACTGAAAGAAAATCCATCTATAAAAACACCTCACTGCTTCCTACACAGAGAGGCGTTAGTAGCCAAGACATGTGGAGAAGAGTTGACCGAGGTTTTAAACTAGGCTGTCAAGATGGTTAATTTCATCAAATCCAGGCCACTGAAAAAAAGGGTTTTTCAAAAGATGTGTCAAGAAATGGGTGCGGTTCATATTTTTCATTCATTTTGCATACTGACATAAGGTGGTTATCAAGGGGTCGTGTACTGAACCGCATTCCTGAACTCAAAGAAGAACTAAAAAAAACTTTTTCCAAGAGACACATATATTCATAAAGCTGCTTGAAAATTCTACTTGGTGTTTGAAGCTGTCATATTTGGCAGATATTTTCATGAAGCTGAATGAACTAAATCTCTCAACGCAGGGGAGACTTGAGGGAATTGTAACATCACTTAACAAGATGAAAGGTTTCCAGAGAAAGTTAAAATCATGGAAGTCGGCTGTTCAGAAAGACGATGTGTCAAGCTTCCCTTCTCTTCAACAACCAGGATATAAAGGTCTGGGAACTGTAGAAAAATCTTATTCTTAAACACTTGAAACAACTAGGAGAAGCAGTTGATAAGTATTTTCCATCGCTTTCTACAGAGAAACTCGATTGGATTGCATCACCTTTCGAACTGGCTGAAGAACTGGACTTCACGGCAATAGAACGAAACGAATTTCTTGATATGTCTGCTCATTCAACACAAAGTCAAATTTGAGAAGAGGGATGTCATACAGGCAGCTTTTTGGCATGCAACATTGGGGGAATATCCTAATTTGGCTAAGAAAGCCATTTCTCTACTTTTGACTTTCTCCACATCGTATCTGTGTGAGCAGGCATTTTCTGCCATGGCAACAATAAAATCGAAACAAAAAAATAGGCTTCTTTCACTTGAGGATGATATGCGGGTGGCATTATCAACAATAAGACCTGATATCAAGCATTTGTGGTCCAAGCATCAATCGCAAGTTTCACACTAACTATGGTTCACTTTTACCTATTTGTGTGTATGTCTTTTATCATAGTGTAACACTGAAACAGTGTAACTACTTGAATACATTGTGCAACTACTGTAAAACTTGTCGCAATTACATATTTGTATTATAATACCATTTTTTGTAATAGCAAAAAATGTAACTGTATATAGAGTATACAGCCTTTTGGTAGTAGAGATGCTTTTTTGTCAGTGTGAAGCCCGTCATCTCATCTATGTTGACGTGATTATGAACGTGCTTCGGGGCTTTTCTGCAAGGGAGTTCACCTTCGCCAAGTCCACAGCATCCATATTTCCTTTTGTATAGACGATAAGGGTGGAACATACAAACTTCTTTTATCTTCCCCACTTCGTCATTGGATTGCTTGGCAGTCCCTAATACTAAGGCCTTTGAGGAATCCTCCGGATGCATTCGCGGACCTCAAGGAAAACACGAGAAAATAGGGGAAAACTACGCAAAAGACACAAAGGTGACGATATCAGTTTCCCCCAGCAAGGAAGACGAAGGCACCATTATTTGCTCTACGACTCATACCTGAGAAGTTGTTCAGAAATCCTGGCCAGCTTCTCCAAAATTGTCGTGAATCAGATGTAGGGCTATCATGTCTTTCTGTAGACAATAGCCGACGACTATTACATTTAGTCGTTATCACCGATTTCACATTGTCTCTTATTGTCGGAATTTTTTCCGAGAGAAAATCGGTTTCCGCCAGAGCACTTCACTCCCAATTGAAATCTAGATTATCCCCTTCCGTCCTTACTTTTGTTTCATACACAACACAGAAGGTTATCTACTATGGAAATAGACGCAATTACTTTGCCATTCTCAGTGTACACCCAATTGCCACTCAGAGTGAGTATACAGCATTTTGGTAGTAGAGATGCTTTTTCGTCAGTGTGAAGCCTGTCATCTCATCTATGTAGACGTGATCATGGACATGCTTCGAGGCTTTTCTGCAAGGGAGTTCACCTTCCCCAAGTCCACAACATCCATATTTCCTTTTATAGACGATAAGCGTAGAACATACAAACTTCTTTTTTCATCTTTCCCTCTTTGTCAACTTCGAATGATATGGCATCATCGGCAGATTCTGGATCATGTGGTCTAATCATTCCCTAATAATAAGGCCTTTGAGGCATCCTCCGGATGCTTTCGCGAACCTCAAGGAAAACCACGAGAAAATAGGGAAAACTACACAAAAAAACCATCTTGGTGTAAGTAACTTACTTCTGCAAAAATCCTAGGAAACATGTCCTTCCAATGATAGTGTATTCCATGGCAGTTTCAGCCGGCTACCAGTCATTTCCAGTAAGGGAATAGGGGAAGGAAGAACAAGGGGGCTCAGGAAGGAACCTGTGTCTCTTGGACTTACTACCCGCAGTTACCACTGGGGCTACACCTTTAGACCGTTTGGAGTGCAGAAATGACGGGACTGAGGGAGAACCAGTCCAGGGACTTTCTCCAGTAGTCCTTCAAGTAGTGAGACGTAAAGGTCTACTGGCTAGACCAAGTACCTGCTCTCAGGATTTGGCCCACTGCCATCTTTTTCTAAAACGCCAATGAAGTATTTATACCCTTAATGTCGTGGGGTCTGGCCTTTCCTGGAAGGGGGACCCCTGCACTACTGTAGGCCCTCACGATCACCTGCCTTAGCCAGAAGAAGATAGTGTTCTTTGAGACTGCCTTCTTCACAGTCACGAGAAAAATGAACACACTCTTGATCTTGGCACAAGGTCTACATGTCCTCTCTAAATACTGTCATATTGCAATAAAGTAGCTATACTGCCATATTGCAATCAAGTAGCTAGGAGTGCCAAACCTTATATCTAGGCAACTCCTCTGTCTTCTCCAAGGCCAGGATCTCTTCACATCAGGCCTTCGAGACCATCACCTCGTCTTACTAAATCCCTACCAAGAAGGCTTTCCTGTTAGCCATAAGTACCACATGTCTTTTAGTACATATGGTACTCGGGAACTGGGGGGATTCCATGAGCATACCAGATGATGTTGGGAGGAGAAACGGCCAGGAACATCCACCGTCATATATATAGAGTATATAGAGTATACAGCCTTTTGGTAGTAGAGATGCTTTTTTGTCTGTGTGAAGCCCGTCATCTCATCTATGTTGACGTGATCATGGACGTGCTTCGGGGCTTTTCTGCAAGGGAGTTCACCTTCGCCAAGTCCACAGCATCCATATTTCCTGTTGTATAGACGATAAGGGTGGAACATACAAACTACTTCTTTTATCTTTCCCTATTCCTCAACTTCTAATACGATACTGCATCGTCTCTAACGAAACAGGTCTTTTCTCCAGGTGCTAGCTAGAGATGAGAAACATTTCAGCTCATGGTGGATGGTAGCTGTAGCAAGTTCATCTCACAACAGGCTCCACTGACCTCAAAACACCAAGGTGTCGATATGACTTTTCCCCAGCAAGGAAGACGAAGGCACCATTCTCTGGTCCACGACTCATACTTGAGAAGGTTTTCAGAAATCCTGGCCAGCTTCTCAAAAATTCTGTCGTGAATCAGACGTAGGCCTATCATGTCTTTCTGTAGACAATAGCCAACAACTATTGTTATCAGCGATTTCACAGTCTCTGACTTGCTGTATTGTCAGAAAAAATTCAAGACAGAAAATCGGTTTCCGCCAGAGCACTTTGCTCCCAATTGTAATCTAGAATATCCCCTTCCGTCTTTACTTTCGTTATCTACAATGGAAATAGACGCAATTTCTTTGCCATTCTCAGCGTACACCCAATTACAACTCGGTAAACAGCCTTTTGGTAGCTGAAATGCTTTTTCGTCAGTGTGAAGCCCGTCATCTCATCTATGTTGACGTGATCATGGACGTGCTTCGGGGATTTTCTGCAAGGGAGTTCACCTTCGCCTAGTCCAAAGCATCCATATTTCCTTTTGTGTAGACGATAAGGGTGGAACATACAAACTTCTTTTATCTTTCCCTCTTTGTCATTGGGTTGCTTGGCAGTCCCTAATATTAAGGCCTTTAAGGAATCCTCCGGATGCATTCGCGGACCTCAAGGAAAACACGAGAAAATAGGGAAAACTACGCAAAAAAAAAACCCATCTTAGTGTTTAAGTAACTCGCTTCTGCAAAAATCCTACGAGACATGGCCTTCCAATGATAGTGTATACCATGGCAGTTTCAGCCGGCTACCACAGTCATTTCCGGTAAGGGAATAAGGGAAGGAAGAACAAGGGGGCTCAGGAAGGAACCTGTCTCTTGGATTTACTACCCGCAGTTACCACTGGGGCTACACCTTTACACCGGCCCCAGAGACCGTCTGGAGCGCGGAAATGAAGGGACCGAGGAAGAACCCATCAAGGAACTTTCTCCAGGAGTCCTTCAAGTATTGAGCCGTAAAGGTCGACTGGCTAGACCAACTACCTGGCCTCAGGATTTGGCCCACTGCCATCTTTTTCTCAAACACCAATGAAGTATTTAGACCCCCTAATGTCGTGGGGTATGGCCTTTCCTGGAAGGGGGACCCCTGCACTACTGTAGGCCCTCACGATCACCTGCCTTAGCCAGAAGGAGATAGTGTTCTTTGAGACTGCCTTCTTCACAGTCACGAGGAAAATGAACACACTCTTGATCTCAGCACGAAGTCTACCTGAACTCTCTAAATACTGCCATATTGCAAGGAAGTAGCTAGGAGTGCCAACCCTTATATCTAGGCAACTTCTCTGACTTCTCCAAGGCCAAGATCTCTTCACATCAGGCCTTCAACACCATCACTTCGTCTTACTAAATCCCTACCAAGAAGGCTTTCCTGTTAGCCATAAGTACCACATGTATTATAGTACAGTATATATGGTACTCGGGAACTAGGGGGTTCCATGAGCATACCAAATGATGTTGGGAGGAGAAACGGGCAAGAACATCCGCCGTCATGGAAGAAGCAAGCGTAACCGTATATAGATAGTATACAGCCTTTTGATAGTACAGATGCTTTTTCGTCAGTGTGAAGCCCGTCATCTCATCTATGTTGACGTGGTCAAGGACAGGCTTCGGGGCTTTTCTACAAGGGAGTTCAACTTTGCCAAGTCCACAGCATCCATATTTCCTTTTATATAGACGATAAGGGTGGAACATACAAACTTCTTTTTTTTTATTTTCCCCTCTTCGTCAACTTCGAATTTGAGACGGCATCGTCGGCAGATTCTGGATCGTGTGGTTGAATCATTCCCTAATACAGAGGCCTTTGAGGAATCCTCCGGATGCATTCCCGAACCTCAAGGAAAACACGAGAAAATAGGGAAAACTACGCAAAAAAAAAAAAAAACATCTAAAGTGTCCAAGTAACTCACTTCTGCAAGAATACTAGGAAACATGTCCTTCCAATGATAGTGTATCCCATGGCAGTTTCAGCCGGCTACCACAGTCATTTCCGGTAAGGGAATAGGGGAAGGAAGAACAAAGGGGGCTCGGGAAGGAACCTGTGTCTCTTGGACTTACTACCCGCAGTTACCACCGGGGCTACACCTTTAGACCGTTTGGAGCGCAGAAATGACGGGACCGAGGGAGAATCCGTCAAGGGACTTTCTCCAGTAGTCCTTCAAGTAGTGAGCCGTAAAGGTCGACTGGCTAGACCAAGTACTTGCCCTCAGGATTTGGACCACTGCCATCTTTTTCTCAAACACCAATGAAGTATTTAGCATCCTAATAATGTGGGGTCTGGCCTTTTCTGAAAGGAGGACCCCTGCACTACTGTAGGCCCTCACGATCACCTTGCCTTAGCCAGAAGGAGATAGTGTTCTTTGAGACTGCCTTCTTCACAGTCCCGAGGAAAATGAACACACTCTTGATCTCGGCACGAAGTCTACCTGTCCTCTCTAAATACTGCCATATTGCAATAAAGTAGCTAGGAGTGCCAAACCTTATATCTAGGCAACTCATTAAATGTGTGTGAACTGTTCACTAATTCCTAAACTGTACTCTATTACAGACTTTTCCTACCGCCACCAATCCCACGGTTGCCGACCCACGATTCTTAGTCAATTTACGGTAAGTTAAATCTTCACGTAATTTGTTCCCACGTTTTTGTAATGAGTTTATATGATCATAAGAAAGAATAGGGGTGTTTGTATGTATGATACGGATTTGTGTATGGGTGTGGGTTAAGAATACAGTTGTCTTGGGGAGGGGGGTCGCAGGAGGCATGACATATCCTCCTCCATCAGCTAGTTAGCAATACACACCTGGTATTAATTGCTAACTAGCTGAGTTCGTGAGTCGTTTGTTCATCTTTTTCTTTTTTTTAATCATTAATTACCAAGTATTAGTAATGAGTTTCTCTATGCTTTATAACACCAAAAGCAAAATTTAATCATTTTCTCCTGTAATACCAAATGTAAACACGTTTTAAATTTGTGATCATTTGCAATTCTTGACATAAGCTAAAACCGTGTTTGTCGCTTTCTACCTAAGTATCAAAAACTAATTTAAGCCTCTATTTTTTCCTTTTTTTCAGTATACGTCTTATCTGACAACGTCAAGAAAGAAGGATGGATAAGTTCGTTGTGAGGAAGCAAAAAGTACAGGAAGATCAATCTAAAGACCAAATGATGGCTTCAGGTATTGGTACTGCTTCGGAGTCAAATATTGAAGATGTTCCTGGACCATCTGAATCAAAATGCAAAAAGGGGAAGCACGCATCTCTCGAAGAAAAGAACATGTGTTGATGCCTATTTAGCATATGGTTTTACTTCAAACAATGATGAAGAAAATTCACGCCCTGTGTGTTTAGTTTGTGCAGATACACTCAGCAATGACGTCATGGTACCTAGTAAGCTCGCGGCACCTTAATACCAGACATCCTTTTGTGCCGCAGAAGGACATGGCATATTTTTCTAGTTTGTTAAAAGGGCAAAGTAAGGCCGCTACTAAATGGTCAAGAGGGTATTAGTCGCCGACACTGCTCTTGAAGCTTCTTTCAGAGTAGCAGAGCTGATAGCAAAGATGATGAAGCCTAATACAACTGGTGAAGAAATCATTGGCCTGCAAGTAACTTAATTGTAGAAACAATGCTTGGTAAAGAAGCTCAGGAACAGATTTCGAAAGTACCTCTTTCCAATAACACCATCAGCCGCAGGATATCTGAAATGCCAACAGATATTAATGAAGAAGTTGTGAAGCAGATAAAATCAAAAAGAAAATTCGCGTTGCAAGTTGATTGATTGATTTATAGTTTTCAGGCATCCAAATAGATGAGAGTACTGACATTGCTGAAAAATGCCCACTGGTTGGGTATTGCAAATTCGTTGACAAGGATATTGTGGAACAGTTTATGTTTTGCAAAGAATTACAGACCACAATCACAGGAGAGGATATCTTCGCTGTCTGTAAATTCGTACCTCACTCAACATGGTCTTTCATGGAATTATTGTTATTATTATTATTACTTGCTAGGCTACAACCCTAGATGGAAAAGCAGGATGCTATAAGCCTAGGGGCTCCAACTGGGAAAATAGCTTAGCGAGGGAAGGGGAACAAGGAAAAATTAAATATTTCAAGACGAGCACCAACATTAAAATCGATATCGCTTTATAAACTTTAAAAATGGCCACTGAAGAATTACAGTGCAGTAAGAAGAATTGTTTGGTAATCTCAGTGTTGTCAGGTGTATGAGGACAGAGGAGAATACGTAAAGAATAGGCCAGACTATTCGGTGTGTGAGTGTATAGGCAAAAAGGAAAATGAACCGTAACCAGAGAGAAGGATCCAATGTAGTACTATCTGGCCAGTCAAAAGACCCCATAAACTCTCTAGTGGTAGTATCTCAACGGGTGGCTGGTGCCCTGGCCAACCTACTACCTATAATGTTGCGGC
>NC_090756.1:28067089-28074589 GCF_036898095.1 Palaemon carinicauda
TTAACTCCTCTGTCTTCTCCAAGGAGAGGATCTCTTCACATCAGGCCTTAAAGACCATCACCTCGTCTTACTAAATCCCTACCAAGAAGGCTTTCCTGTTAGCCATAAGTACCACATGTATTGTAGTACATATGGTACTCGGGAACTGGGGGGTTCCATGAGCATACCAGATGATGTTGGGAGGAGAAACAGCCAGCAACATCCACCGTCATCGAAGAAGCAAACGTAACCATATATAGAGTATACAGCCTTTAGGTAGTAGAGATGCTTTTTCGTCAGTGTGAAGCCCGTCGTCCCATCTATGTTGACGTGATCATGGACATGCTTCGGGCTTTTCTGCAAGGGAGTTCACCTTCGCCAAGTCCACAGCATCCATATTTTCTTTTGTATAGACGATAAGGGTGGAACATACAAACTTTTTCTTTCATCTTTCCCTCTTCGTCAACTTCTAATTTGAGACGGCATTGTCTCTAAGGAAACAGGTCTTTTCTCCAGGTGCTAGAGATGAGAAACATTTCAGCTCATGGAGGATGGTAGCTGTGGCAAGTTCATCTAACAACAGGCTCGACAGACCTGAAAACACAAATGTGTCGATAAAGAGCTGGATTTCCCCCTGAACTAGAAGCAAGTTTCCTTTTTCGTCTTGGAATTTCAATTTGGTCAACAACTATAGAAACATACTTTTCCACAAGAGGCCTTCACAATCATCACAATGATTATTCAAATCGCAGTACTGTTGTACCATGACAAAGCAAGAGTATTCAGATCATGATCACCCAGAAACTATTCCCTGAATAATTTATGCCGTAGTATTAAACCCAGAGAAAGACATTTCTAAACAGAGCTAAATGAAGCCATGTCTGATTATTACAGGCACCCTAATTCTTTATAGTGGCCCGCATCTCACCAACCCATCCCCATATCTTACAAGAAACGCTAGCAAAAAATTTAAAGACGAAACAAATTAATGACCCCTGGCACCCATTCCAAAATCATCAAGAAGCAAGGCGAAGACTGAAATCCCGCAAAAACTTTGCAACAGTGGATGGACCATAACCAAACTGGGCAGCTGCTCACAGGCTACAAAAGTCGGGAAAGTGATCGACGGCCATCCAGTGCAGAATAACCCTCACCAGGAAGGACTGTGTAACCCTAAACAGAGCAAGGGTGAAACTGTGCAACCTTAGAGATTGTTACATAAGTTACCCTTATCAAGTACGCCTCACGCACGTTTTGTGTAATGTTTGTTTTGGTAAGCGTCACTGTGTGTCTGGCAGAAGTTAGCCCGGATACTTTGTATCCTTTCTAATATTAAAACTTATTTTTCAGTGACTAAGTGTCTGTACGATAACCAATTGATACCAAGGATTAACATTGGTAGCAGAGCGTGTGATGAACTAATTCAAGCAAGTGATCAGATAATAGTAATGAAAAAATTTTGCATTAATTGGCATCATCTCACATAAGCACTGGTTTATTTACTGCGATATCCCGTTTTGAACTTATAATTCTGTGTGAACGACGCGAGATTTAATCAACATGTCTTCAAAATTACGTGATCCGCCTAAATATTCAAGTGATAAAAGCTATGATATATGGCGTCAGGAACTTGCAGCATGGGAAATAATAAGCAATGTGGCGAAAAAGGACAGAGCCATCGCAGTGACGCTCTCGTTGCCCGACGAAAGTGAGATTCGGTACAAAATCTTTAATGAAATAAAAATTGATGAATTAAATACGCAAGATGGCATGGACAAATTGTATGAGTATTTGGATAAGTGGTGTAAAAAGGATGAACTGTCAGGTGCTTATGAAGGCTGGAGAAAATTTATTAAGTATGAGAAAAATATATAAATGAATTTGATAAAAGAGCAAAAGTATTGAATAAATTCAAGATTGAGATCCCAAAGTGTATATCAGCTTTCATTTTACTAGACAATGCAGCATTGGATACACAACAAAAACAGATAAATGTTAACGGCAGTGTCGTTTGATAAACGAGAAGAAATGTATGATATGAAAGTGGCTCTAATAAAAGTTTTTTGGGAGCCAAGTATGTTTTTCAATGGAAAATAAAATTGAGACCTCGGTTTCCAAATCTGATACTGCAGTGGCGATAAAGGTGGAAGATTCAGAAACTGCTTTAGTAGCAGAGGAAGCGTATCTCGGATCGTGGAAGGTATAGATGGAATGACAATAGACGTAATCGCTACATTAGAGGTCGTAGTCGAGGTAGAAGTAATTAGAGGAACAGTGAACATCAGGATTTTGTTAGAAAGTGCTACGTATGTGGCTCAACTTTACATCTAGCAGCATCATGCCCTCATAATGTATATGTTAATCAAAATGAAGGGAAGAAAGAGGATAAAAATGAGGGAAATAAAGAAGTTCACTGTATGGAAATTTTTACAAGCAATAATTCTGGGAATGCATTAATTGAATCATTTAACTATGGGGTGTTAGATTCAGCATGCAGCTCAACACTATGCGGAATAGACTGGTACCGCACATTTCTGGATTCATTGGACCATAAAGAATTAAAAGTAGAGGAAGAAGAAAGTAATACAAAATTCAAGTTTGGCGATGGAGAGATTTATCAATCATTAAAAAGGGTCCTTTTGCCTGTTACAATTGTTGGCATCAAGACGAGAATTGGAGTTGAAGTAGTAGAATGCGCAATTCCTCTGTTGATTAGCAAAACTAAATTAAGTAGCTGTAATGCTGTTATCTACTTCAAAACTGATAATGGCACAAATTCTGGGAAGGGGAATAAAACTAGATAAAACTACTACCGGGCACTATAAAATTCCATTGCTTGATAAAACAAGTGAAAATTGAGACAGTTGCTTTCACCATATCTGGAGATGAAAAAGAAAAAAAGTCAAAAATTAGGAAGATTCATCAACAATTTGGTCATCCTAGTTAGGAGAGATTGAGGAAGTTGTTGATTGATGGTGGTATAACTGATCAAGATTGTTTCAAATATGGACAGGAAATATCAAATGAATGTGAAGTAGGCTATGCATAAAGTTTAAAAGAACACCACCTAGACCAGTTGTAGGTTTTAATCTTGGAAAAGAATTTAATGATGTCGTCGCACTTGACTTAAAGGAGTGGAAAAAAGGTGAAATATACCTATTACATATGATTGATATGGCTACTCGATTTTAGAAAACAGGCTTAATAAAAAGTAAAGACCCTCAGGTGGTTGTTGACAAAATTATGGAGATTTGGATAGGAACAGGATTAGGTGCCCCATCGAAGTACTTTTGTGATAATGGAGGTGAGTTCGCCAACTCAGTGTTCTTAGATTTATGTGAGAATTTGAACATTCAGGTCCTTCACACAGCAGCCGAAAGTCATTTCAGTAATGGGTTATGTGAATGGAATCACTGTGTCATTGATGAAATGATAAAGAAAATGATGAGTGCAGATCCGAAGATGAAGTTAGAAACAGCAGTAGCATGGGCCGTCAATGCTAAAAACAGCCTCCAAATGATAGGCGGCTACAGTCCATTTCAACTTGTGTTCGGACGCAATCCCAGGTTGCCATGAATGACACATTGCCAGCGTTGGAAGACAACATCAAGCGAAACTGTCGCCAAACATCTTAATGCGGCACAGCGCACGAAAAGAATTTCCGCTGAAACATCGGAGAAGATTCGGCGTGCTTTGAGACATCAAACAAGACCATCCAGAAAAGAGTTCAACAATGGAGATTTAATATATTTTAAGAGATAATAATGCTGAATGGAGAGGACCTGCTACAGTCATTGGTAAGGATGGCAAAACTGTCATATTGAAATATGGTTCATATTTAGTAAAAGCTCATGAAACAAAGAGTTCAACATGCTCCTTATGATTTGAGTAAAGAATCATCAGATTTGAAAAATGAAAAGAGTAAATATGAAGAACAAAGCAACAATAAACAAACCAGTATCGACATTGTTACAAAGTGAAACTGAAGATCAAAATCAAACTAATAATGAAGAATTCAATAAAGAGCTTCCTAACAAAGCAATTCGTTTGAACACAGACATACCGAAAATTTGTCATGCGATCAAGATAAAAACCGAAAATTTGTCATGCGATCAAGATAAAAACCGAAAATTTGTCATGCGATCAAGATAAAAACCGAAAATTTGTCATGCGATCAAGATAAAACAGAGGTAAAGATGAATGGAAAAATGCAGTTGTTCAGTCGGGCAGGAAAAGCTATGGGTCAATATTGTAATTGGAGAAACTTGATGTTTGATGATGGTACAAGTATGGCAATAGATTGGAACAATGATGTAGAAGATTATTGCTATGTTCAGGAGGCCAATCAAAATGAGATTATGGATGAATCAATGAATGATCGAATTTTGATAAGATGTCAAGCCAAAGAAAGAGAACAAAAAGAAACAAACTCAAAAGTATTGAAGAAAAAGAAGCAAAAGAAAAAGAACTAGAAAATTGGAAAAACTTCAATGTTTACGAAGAGGTGAAAGACGAAGGTCTGAGATTCCTATCAGTGAGATAGGTTTTGACAGAGAAGCCAACAGGAGATGGGTCAAAGCAAATGAAGGCAAGGCTAGTAGCAAGAGGGTTCGAGGAAGAAGAGCAAATACAGTCAGATTCACCAACAGTTTCTAAAGAAATTCTGAGAACATTCATGGTAATTGTAACATCCAAAGGATGGAACATTAATTCAATTGACATAAAAGCCGCGTTTTTAAAGAGCACAGAGTTCAATAGAGAAGTGTTCATTAAACCTCCCAAAGAAGCAAAGTGTGAAGATGACACACTGTGGAAATTGAACAAGTGTGTGTATGGACTTACAGATGCTGCACATAACTGGTATTTGACTGTGCGAACATTCCTACTACAAATAGGGTGCACTCGGGTGAAAACCGACCCTTCTGCTTTCTACTGGTTTTATGAAGGTGAACTTGAAGGTGTATTTGTCATGCACGTGGATGATTTTATGTGGGGCTGAACGGAAAGGTTCAAGAACATGGTTATTAACAAAATTCATCAAAAGTTTAATATTGGACAGCAAGCACAAAATATTTTCAAGTACATTGGTTTGGATGTTACTGAAAACAAAAATGGAATCATTGTAGATCAAAACAGATAGTCAATCAATTTCCCCTATAGAAATCAATTCAGAGGGGGCATTAAATAAAAGCTCAAAATGCAATAAGGATGAAATAGAAAATCTCAGGAGTATTGTCGGACAACTTGGATGGTTGAGCACAAACACTCGTCCTGATATCTCTTATGAAGTATTAGAACCGAGTTGCAGCACGACAAATCCTAGAGTTGAACACTTTTTGCAAGCAAACAAGTGCCTCAGAAAGGCGACCACATTCGAGAGTTCTATATTCTTTCCGAAACTGGGTGACTTCAAGAAGTCCAGACTTGCTGTTTACAGTGACGCAGTGCAGCTGGTTTCATAATTTTTCTTGCTGGAGAAAACAACAAGAGCTGTCCTTTGTATTGGGAATCCAAGAAAATTAACCCTGGATAGGTACGGTCCTCGGACACCCCTTTAAGGGTATACTCGGACGCGAACGACCCCGACGCCAAAAAAAATTCTTGAAAAATCAGTTTTTGCAGTAACCTCCTTTTTTCTTTTGCCAAAAAAAACTTCAATGAATGCTTAAAACAACTGTAAAGATAAATACTACTCATCTGCAGAAAAACTATTTATTATAAATATTTTAAAAAATTAAGTAGAAAAAAAAAAAGACCTGACATAAAAATTCATAAAAAAAAAAGTTTATACATATATACACAAATCCTTTTAGGAATTGATTCTTGAATGTTTAGGACACATCTTGATGTATTTTGGATGAAGTCAGACCCATGGAGGTGAAGATCTGAAATGAGAAAAAAAGGGTAACTTTTTTTGGCCAAAAAAAATTGTCCAAATTTCATGAATTTTTTTGGGTACCCAAATGAAATAGGAAGTGGCTAATTTTTTTAGGGAATAAACATATGTTATCCTAAAATAGAAATATGTAAAAAAATCTTCATTATTTTGTAAATTACATTTATATCAGGGGCCATATCTAAAGGTAATTTTTTGAGTACTTGGAAATTTCGTAAAAAAATACATATATTTAATATATAATATGATATTTATGCAGGTAAAAATATACCAAAATATCACAAATTTTATAGGGAACAAGAATATATATAGATAGGGCAGCTTACGCTTCGGATATGTCCACAAAATGGCCGCCAACCACACTGACTCAGACTCCCTAATCTGCCACTTGAAATGTAGGAAGGTTATGTCAATTTCAAGGTGTTATTTACTAATCTAATTATTATTGGATATGCATAAAAATTGTATGGTGGGTTGCTGGATAATTGTCGATTATTTTACGACTATAAAATTAAAATTCTGACCCAAAAAATTTTTTTTGAAGGGAAATAAAATCGAAAAAAAAAATGTAAAACAATATTTTAGCTAAAAAAATTTGATGATATTCAATCAAAAAAAAAGTAAACAAAATTTTCCGACAAATAAACATCTAGAGGAATCATTACTCTGTGATAGTTCCTTAGTACGTAGTAATTTTGAAAGAATTGGGAAAAAAACGAAAAAATGGCAATCACCGGAAAATCGAACACATACCTATATATACGCCATATCTGGCTAAAAAAAAGATAGGCATGGGTAGCCAGATCATCTAGAAACACTTTCCAACACTATAAAAATATAAGTTTTGCGACACTACTTGCCAATTCCTTACGGTAACATGACTGAGCAAAAAAATGCAAAACAAATAAAAAGGGGCACTCGTGGAAAAATGGCCATTCTAATATACGGCATTTCAGAAAAAAAAATTTCAGCCACGTGCTAGGCAAACCATCAAGGCATATTTTCTGACAAATAAACATATAAATGAAATATTACTCTGTGATAGTTCCTTAGTACGTAGTAATTTTGAAAGAAATGGGAAAAAACGAAAAAATGGCAATCACAGGAAAATCGAACACATACTTATATATACGCCATATCTGGCTAAAAAAAAAATAGGCATGGGTAGCCAGATCATCTAGAAACACTTTCCAACACTATAAAAATATAAGTTTTGCGACACTACTTGCCAATTCCTTACGGTAACATGACTAAGCAAAAAAATGCAAAACAAATAAAAAGGGGCACTCGCGGAAAAATGCCCAACATTCTAATATACGGCATCTCAGATAAAAAAAAAAGACATGCACGTGTTAGCCCAACCATCAAGGCACACTTTCTAACACATAAACATGAAAAAAAAATGAATAATATACGGCAATTCCTTACTACGTAGTAACTTTTTACAAATATTGAAAAAAAAACAAATTGGCAACCGCAGTTAAATACCCAATATACCAATAACTACGTCGTATCTGACAAAAACAAAATCACGCATGGGTAGCCAGATCATCTAGACACACTTTCCAACATTAAAAAAGCAAAAGTTTTACGACACTATTTCGCAATATCTTACGGAAAAATGA
>NC_090756.1:28079589-28137089 GCF_036898095.1 Palaemon carinicauda
TGTCTGTATGATACCCAATTGATACCAAGGATTAACATATCTCCACCACACATGGGAATTAGCCATCAACCCTGAATGCCAATGTGGGGCAACACTATAAACAATGGAACACATCCAATGAGGCCGCCCTCTGGGCCCTCACTACTCGGATCAAGACCTCAAGGGAAGCAATTGAAATGCCCTCCGGTGGGTTTTTGTCATTGGCACATTATGATGATCAAAACCAAAAATCTCTCATTGCTTTACTAAAAGAATAAAGCATATTGAGAGGAGATGGGTTATTGCCATGAACTGCTCCATCTCATGGCTTTACTAAAAGAATAAAGCCGATTGAGAGGAGATGGGTTATTGCCATGAACTGCTCCATCTCATGGCTTTACTAAAAGAATAAAGCCGATTGAGAGGAGATGGGTTATTGCCATGAACTGCTCCATCTCATGGCTTTACTAAAAGAATAAAGCCAATTGAGAGGAGATGGGTTATTGCCATGAACTGCTCCATCTCATGGCTTTACTAAAAGAATAAAGCCTATTGAGAGGAAATAAATAAGGAAATTCTTTAAGTTTTAGGGGGTTAAATGTTGATGAAATTAAGCTTCCAGAGAGAAGCAATTTGAACATCAGTAGTTCTACAGTAAATTAGTTGTGATAAAACTTCAATTAAATACCATACAGTAAACCAAGTTAACATTGAATACTTGAAATAAAAATAATAATAGTTTTAAAAGAACAGCACAAGCAAGGTTGGCATCTCATTCCAAAACAACTAAACTCTGAAACCCAGGTACTGCAGCATTATCATTAATTTCAAAACCTAGTATTTGAGATATTAAAAAAAAAAATTATGAAAAGGGAGAAGAACAAATTTAACCCTTTTACCCCCAAAGGACGTACTGGTACGTTTCACGAAACTCATCCCTTTACCCCCATGGATGTACCGGTACGTCCTTGCAAAAAAAAAAAACTGCTATTCAAATTTTTTTTTTGCATATTTTTGATAATTTTTTGAGTAAATTCAGGCATTTTCCAAGAGAATGAGACCAACCTGACCTCTCTATGATGAAAATTAAGGCTGTTAGAGCAATTTGAAAAAAAAATTACTGCAAAATGTGCTTGAAAAAAAAATAACCCCTGGGGGTTAAGGGTTGGACATTTCCAAATAGCCTGGGGGTAAAAGGGTTAATGAACTTATCCCATAAAGAGCCATATTTTTATCCCCATCCTAACCAACTCTGGTTACACTTCAGATGCACAAAATGGTTTTGACTACCCAGGAGAGAGTTGGAAAGGGCACAAGACAGACATCAGTGGTGAGAAAACTGAACCCTATCTTTTGAACTGATACTGGAGTTAAACTACTTCACGTTCACATAATTAATTTAGATGTCATTTCAAAATTGTTTAAGTGTGTAGAGGAGAAGGAAGCAAAGCCCCCAAGGACAACACTATACAGAGCTTTCCGCCACATCTTTACATTGAGAGACATTTAGTGGTACTACTGTATTTCTAGAAAGTATATTATTATTAGCCACAACCCTAGTTGGAAAAACAGGATGCCATAGGACCAAGGGTTCCAACAGGGAAAATTTCCCCAGTGAGGAAAGGAAATAAGGAAGTATATAACCTAAACTATATGAGCAGTATTGAACAAATAGATCTTTCATACAGTACCGTGTTAACAACGGGTTGGCAGGAATGTCGATCTCTTCAATTATTGCCAAGTTGATCGTGGTCTACGTAGGTTGTATCTCTCTCTGAAGTATTACCTGTAATAAAACAAACGTTATCAAGAGGGTCACTACTGTACCTTCATTTCCTAAACTATCAGAGTTTAGTATAAATTCTTCGTATGAAATAGTAGTGGAACGGAAGGAGATATCATCTAGGTTAATGTGGGTAAGGGTTAGGTTGGGTAGGGAATGTTGGGCGTTTGTCAGTGCGTATGGGCCAGGTAGTGAGAAAAGTGAAGAAGAGCGGAATGAGTTCTGGAATGAATTAACTAGGTGTGTAGAAGGACTGGGTAGAAGGAATTATGTAGTTGTTATGGGTGACTTAAATGCTAGAGTGGGCGCTGGAGAGGTAGAAGGTGTCATTGTGGTATCATGTAGTCCCATGTAGCTATGAATAAAGGGCAGTCTCTACCCAGCACCCAAGCCATCAAGACCTGTCTTTTAATCACTGCAACCTCTTGCATATTATATCATGGTGGCAGCGTGGTAACGCAACCCACGCCATTCCATTAACAAACCCGGACCATAGAGACTTTACATACATCTCCTGTCCGTAATAACTGAGAAGAGGACTCATAATCAGCCCAAGTTTATTACCAGCGGCCGCAGATGACGCCATTTTCACCCAACGGCAACTGAACAAATACTGTCATACCGGCCCAGATAACAACCGTACATAACTTATATCGTCAGAATATGGCATAGAATGGACATTAGTGCACCGTGATTACAGTGAGAATAGTGAAGAAAGTTGTGAATAGATTACTTACAAGTATTTTGGCCATTGTTATCCGCGCACTACTTCACAAAATGAGCCAAACAACGACATACATTCAGCAGTGTAAACAAAACTGAAAACCGTGCCGACTACCAGTGACAAATTTTTGTAGTGATTTCCATACTCTTATTATATGTCTCTTTTTGTGAACTGTAAACTGTGTTATTAATCCAATCACTATCTATCTATTGTGTAACACTCAAAACCAAATCCAATCATGGCCCAGCCTAAATGCCCAAGTATGGACTGGGCTCACCAGCCCCTGGCTGAGTCATTTCGTGCATTCAAGGCGCGCATGAACTTATACCTCGAAGACCAGGAAGTCACAGACCCGGGCAAGCAAGCAACTAAAATTAAAATTGCCCTCGGCGATGAGGGCATGAGGCGTATCTTGGCGAGCGGCCTCACTGAACAGGAGCAACGTGTACCGCAGAACATATGGAGGCTTATTGAAAGTGAGGTTGATGCAACGGTCAAAATAAATTTCAGAGTTCACCGCCTCGAATTTGCAAATACCAAACAGAAACCTGCTGAAACAATCAGTCAATTCCTGGCCAGACTCCGTGAAAAAGCGACAAAGTGCGAGTTTGAAGACAGAGAACTCAACGAACGACTTATCGAAATGACCATACTACGAACACAATTCGAAGAATTTCGGAAAGAACTCCTAACTAAACCGAAGGGCTATGCTGTGAGCAACGTTCTAGAGAGAGGTCGGGAATACGAGGCCATTGCGGCCTCCACGGCATCATTACGCTCCATACAGATGAGCTCTGAGAACACAAGTACAAGCCATACCAACGTGGATGCAATTCGAAGGGAAAGCAACGAGCCACGGAACAAACTACAAACCACGGACAACCCCTGCTGGAACTGTGGGCTTAGCCATCCCATTAGGTCATGCCCCGCTTACAATGACAGATGCAGTGGTTGTGGCATCAAGGGGCACTGGAAAAAGATGTGCCGCAAAACTGATGGAGGCAGAACAATGCCAGGAGACAACATGCAGCAGACACAACGTCAGAGCAAGACAAGAGGGCGCTCCTACCGACGGCCGAATCGGGCTCCTAACCACAGGCAACACGAAGTCATGGTTAATGAAAACCCTAATCTTGATGAAGAAACAGATTATATGCCAAACTTCGACATGATAACGATAACCGACATAGGAGTGGCACTGAAACGAGAAGCATTCTCAAAGCTCATGGTCAAGCATGAAAACCCCCCAGCCTATGGGCCCCTGAAACTTAAAATCGACACAGGTTCCGGTGGCAATACGCTGCCCTTGCGGAC
Organism: Palaemon carinicauda; assembly: GCF_036898095.1. Lineage (NCBI taxonomy): Eukaryota > Metazoa > Arthropoda > Malacostraca > Decapoda > Palaemonidae > Palaemon > Palaemon carinicauda. The sequence continues at coordinate 28,083,390 of NC_090756.1, forward strand.
ATACAAGCAAATGTTTGGTGATGCACCCACCAGCCTCGTACTATCCCCAGAACCATCAGTAAGACTAACATCATACAGTGGCGACAATATTCCCTGCCTAGGGTCACTAGTGCTCAGCGTCCGCAAACTCAGCAACCCAGCATTCTCGCAAGAAAAGTTCTTCGTGGTTGATGTGTCTGGTCCAGCCATACTTGGCCTTCCCTCATGCCAAAAACTCGGTATTGTGGATATCAATGTCAACGACGTTACTGGAATACCTGAGCAACCAAGCCAACAAGGCCCTATTAGGTCAGTCGAACAACTAAAAGCACAATTCCCAGCACAGTTTGACTGTATCGGCAACCTAAAAGAGCCCGCGATGCTCCACCTCAAGGATGACGCGATACCTTTCTGTGATCCGCCCCGTAAGGTGAGTATCCACCTGAAGCCCCGCATCAAGTCCGAGCTTGACACTATGGAGAAAGAGGGGGTTATCAGACGCGTAACGGCACACACAGACTGGTATAGCAGCCTTGTGTATGTCACAAAACCCGATGGAAGCCTACGGATCTGCCTGGACCCCAAGCGGCTCAACCAAAACCTCAAAAGATGTCCCCACAAGATTCCCACTCTAGAAGAGATCAACCCGGTATTCTCCAAAGCGAAAGTGTTCTCCAAGCTAGACGCCAAAGCAGGCTACTGGAGTATACCGCTACACGAGGACTCACAACTACTGACAACATTCCGAACACCACACGGCCAGTATTGTTGGACAAGGCTACCATTCGGGCTGAATGTAAGCCAGGACATATTTCAAGCCAGGATGGACTCCATCATCGAGAATCTCCCAGGTGTTGTTGGCATCGCTGATGACGTGGCAATATGTGGGAAAGACCAGTCGGAACACGACAAAAACCTGATGGGGTTCATGCAGCGTGCAGCCCAACACGGACTCAGCCTAAACTCGAAGAAATGCTCCATTTCAAAACCAGAAATCGAGTTTTTCGGAACACGCTATACCAGCAAGGGCATGATGCCAGACCCGTCAAAGGTACACGACCTGCATAGCATGCCGTCACCCTCCAATAAAGAGGAACTACAGAGATTTCTGGGAGTAATGACTTACCTCAGCCCCTATGTACCACATTACTCAGCTCAGTCACAAAGACTTCGAGATCTGATCAAGGAAGATGTGCCCTTCCAATGGGAAGAAGACCATGAATCCACCTATCAACACCTGAAACGCCAAATAGCACCATCAAGCACGCTGTCTTACTATGACCCAACTCGACCCGTGACTCTTGAAGTCGATGCATCGCAAAAAGGCCTCGGGGCGGCCCTCATCCAAGACGGGAAGGTAATAGCCTTCGCCAGCAAAGCCCTGACACCAACGCAGGCAAATTACAGCAATATCGAGCGAGAGGCCCTTGGATTAGTACACGGTGTGCAACGATTTCATACCTACCTATACGGAAGAGACTTCGAAGCTGTCACTGACCACAAACCCCTCGTTAATATCTGGGAGAAGCCACTTATCAGTGCCCCACCTAGACTGCAACGTCTCTTCTTGAAACTGCAGGGGTATGACATGAGGGTCAAGTACAAGGAAGGACGAACCCTTGTACTCTCCGACGCCCTATCACGCCTTCCTAACCCACAAAATGACAAGGAAATCCCTTTGGATACACGAGTGGACGGACTGGAACTAGATGACATCGACGTGATATCAGTTGCACTCATAAAATTTGGTCCCCAGATTTTGGAAGAGGTCCGCCATAGGTCTGACACCGACCCAGTGCTGCGCACTCTCAAGCATACTATCATCGAGGGTTGGCCTACCTCAGTAAAAGGCTGTCACCCCGATATCCGCCAGTTTTTCTCATACAGAGAATGCCTTGCCGTGGAAGACGGAGTCATATTCAAAGGGCGACAAGTTATCATCCCCAAAGAGGTCAGAGGCCGGATATTGGACCAGCTCCACCGGTCCCACCAAGGGATCACAAAAACACAAGCCCTGGCACGGGAGTGTGTATTCTGGCCCAACATTGCAAAGGATATAGAGGACAAGGTCAGGGCATGTGACATATGCCAGAAGTACCAGCCCCAGCAAAGTCCTAGTGAAACCACGCATCATGACATTCCCCCAATGCCCTGGTTCAAAGTCGCTTCGGACATCTTCCAAATTGGCCACAAGACATATCTGATCACAACTGATTATTTCACAAAATTCCCGATAGTCACCGAACTAAAAAACCTGTCATCTGAAAGTGTGGCCAACCACCTCAAATTCCTGTGTTCGCTGTTCGGATGCCCCAAAACTCTGGTCTCAGACAACGGACCTCAATACACGGGAGCAGCCATGAGGGACTTCACAAAAGCCTGGGGTATTGAGCACATCACATCAAGCCCACATTACCCTCAGTCCAATGGCCTCGCGGAGCGCGCAGTTGGAACATGCAAGGCGATTATCAAAAAATGCCTTGAGACAGGCGGTGATATGCATACTGCATTACTCCACTTACGGGCCACCCCGATCGACAATAAGACAACCAGCCCCGCAGAGCTCATGTTTGGTCGCAATGTGACCACTGACCTACCAGGCAGATACGAACCACATCTCGCACACATCACGACCCGCAACCACCTCCAGGACCGCCTAGGACCAAATCGGACACAACGGCACTTCACAGACCTCCAACCCGAACAACCAGTCCGAATATTCGACAAGGCCTGCCACACATGGGTGCCAGGCAGAGTGGTACGTAAGTCAGAAGAACCCCAATCATACATTGTGGAAGCCCAAAACGGAGCGTGCCTCAGGAGGAACCGGTCCCACATCTGTCCGACACCGCTCGCGACAAACACAGAACCGCCCAACGCCCGGCAGCAGGCTCCAACATCATCAGCACAGCCTCCACCACCACCCGCCGATATATCGCTGCCGCCACCTAGTGAGACCGAAATAACCCACCAAAGACCCGCAACTAGTGATAACACTACAGACCCGACAGCGGTGTATACCAAGTCAGGCCGGCTGGTGAAAACCCCATCCAGATATATTGAAAGTAACGCGGTCACATACCGTAAATTCCCATAAAGTGTTAAGTTAAATGATAATATACAACTCCCCCCCCCTCGTTTCATGACCGAAAATTCTGAGAGGTCGTTACCAGAGTTTGAAACTCAAAAAAAAGTTATCAGTCTCAGGACTGATAAGTGATTCAGAATAATGAATTTTATTTGAAAATTTACGAGTCTCAGACTGGAGAACAGGCTCCATTTCGAACACTCGTTACATGTGTATCAGGTTTCCATTTTGTTTTAATATATTTTGGGTGTTGTTGTTCTTTGCATCAAAAAAAAAAAAAAAAAAAAAAAAATATAAATTATAATTTGCCATTTATTTTCATATTTATGACTGCCCTGCTGTAACCAACACTATTCAGACCAGTCTGCAAAGATAATAGCAGTTATGTTTATATTATCCACAATCACAAATTGTACTATGCATGTTTATTATGAAGGGATGAAAACAATGGAATACGTTTGAATATGGAACTTTCATCGTTTATTTCTTTGTACTTATATGCCAGATTAGTTATTATGTGTAATCAATTCTTTGTATGTGATAAGGGGGATGTGGTATCATGTAGTCCCATGTAGCTATGAATAAAGGGCAGTCTCTACCCAGCACCCAAGCCATCAAGACCTGTCTTTTAATCACTGCAACCTCTTGCATATTATATCAGTCATTGGGAAGTATGGCGTACCAGGTGAAAATGAGTGGTGAGAGACTGGTAGAGATGTGTGTTGAACAAGAGATGGTAATAAGTGCTAGCTTTTTTAAAAAGAAAGATAAAAATAAGTATACATGGGTAAGAGTGGCAAATGGAAGAGTAGTAGAAAGGGCATTAATGGATTATGTGTTGATAACTAAAAGAATGTTTGGAAGATTGAAAGACGTGCACATGTTTAGGGGTATGGCTAACGGTATGTCTGATCATTTTTTGGTGGAAGGAAAATTAGTTGTAGCAAAAGAGTGGGGGAATAGAGTAGGTGGATGTAAAAGGGAGCTAGTGAAGGTTGAAGAGCTAATAAAACCGGGGGTAAAAAGTAAATATCAGGAAAGGTTGAAAATGGCATATGACGAGGTGAGAGTAAGAGAAACTGGTAATTTAGAGGAGGAGTGGAAGTTAGCAAAAGAAAATTTTGTTGGGATTGCAAGTGATGTATGTGGCAAGAAGGTTGTTGGAGGCAGCACGAGGAAGGGCAGTGAATGGTGGAATGAAGGAGTGAAGGTAAAAGTGGAAGAGAAAAAGAGGGCTTTTGAAGAATGGCTGCAGAGTAATAGTATAGAGAAGTATGAAAAATATAGAGAGAAAAAGGTGGAAGTAAAGCGCAATGTACGTGAGGCAAAGAGGGCAGCTGACCTGAGGTGGGGTCAGGGACTGGGTCAGTCATATGAAGAGAATAAGAAGAAGTTTTGGAAAGAAGTGAAGAGAGTAAGGAAGGCCGGCGCAAGAATTGAAGAGACAGTGAAAGATGGAAATGGAAGGTTGTTAAAAGGAGAGGAGGCAAGGAAAAGGTGGGCGGAATATTTTGAAAGTTTGCTGAATGTTGAGGATGATAGGGAGGCAGATATAATTGCTGTTCCAGGTGTTGAGGTGCCAGTGATGGGAGATGAGAATGAGAGAGAGATTACAATAGAGGAAGTGAGGAGAGCACTAGATGAAACGAGAGTAGGAAAAGCATCTGGTATGGATGGTGTGAAAGCTGAGATGTTGAAGGAAGGGGGTGTGACTGTACTTGAATGGTTGGTGAGATTGTTTAATGTGTGTTTTGTGTTGTCAATGGTACCAGTAGACTGGGTCTGTGCATGTATTGTACCACTATATAAGGGTAAGGGAGATGTGCATGAGTGTTGTAATTCAAGAGGTATTAGTTTGTAGAGTGTAGTTGGAAAAGTGTATGGTAGAGTATTAATTAATAGGATTAAGGATAAAACAGAGAATGCAATCTTGGAAGTACAGGGTGGTTTTAGAAGAGGTAGGGGTTGTATGAATCAGATTTTTACAGTTAGGCAGATATGCGAGAAATATTTAGCAAAAGGTAAGGAGGTGTATGTTGCGTTTATGGATCTGGAGAAAGCATATGATAGAGTTGATAGGGAAGCAATGTGGAATGTGATGAGGTTATATGGAGTTGGTGGAAGGTTGTTGCAAGCAGTGAAAAGTTTCTACAAAGGTAGTAAAGCATGTGTTAGAATAGGAAATGAAGTGAGCGATTGGTTTCCGGTGAGAGTGGGGCTGAGACAGGGATGTGTGATGTCGCCGTGGTTGTTTAACTTGTATGTTGATGGAGTGGTGAGAGAGGTGAATGCTCAAGTGCTTGGACGAGGATTAAAACTGGTAGGCGAGAATGATCATGAATGGGAGGTAAATCAGTTGTTGTTTGCGGATGATACTGTACTGGTAGCAGACACAGAAGAGAAGCTTGACCGACTAGTGACAGAATTTGGAAGGGTGTGTGAGAGAAGGAAGTTGAGAGTTAATGTGGGTAAGAGTAAGGTTATGAGATGTACGAGAAGGGAAGGTGGTGCAAGGTTGAGTGTCATGTTGAATGGAGAGTTACTTGAGGAGGTGGATCAGTTTAAGTACTCGGGGTCTGTTGTTGCAGCAAATGGTAGAGTGGAAGCAGATGTACGTCAGAGAGTCAATGAAGGTTGCAAAGTGTTGGGGGCAGTTAAGGGAGTAGTAAAAAATAGAGGGTTGGGCATGAATGTGAAGAGTTCTATATGAGAAAGTGATTGTACCAACTGTGATGTATGGATCGGAGTTGTGGGGAATGAAAGTGATGGAGAGACAGAAATTGAATGTGTTTGAGATGAAGTGTCTGAGGAGTATGGCTGGTGTATCTCGAGTTGATAGGGTTAGGAACGAAGTGGTGAGGGTGAGAACGGGTGTAAGAAATGAGTTAGCGGCTAGAGTGGATATGAATGTGTTGAGGTGGTTTGGCCATGTTGAGAGAATGGAAAATGGCTGTCTGCTAAAGAAGGTGATGAATGCAAGAGTTGATGGGAGAAGTACAAGAGGAAGGCCAAGGTTTGGGTGGATGGATGGTGTGAAGAAAGCTCTGGGTGATAGGAGGATAGATGTGAGAGAGGCAAGAGAGCGTGCTAGAAATAGGAATGAATGGCGAGCGATTGTGACGCAGTTCCGGTAGGCCCTGCTGCTTCCTCCGGTGCCTTAGATGACCGCGGAGGTAGCAGCAGTAGGGGACTCATCAGTATGAAGCTTCATCTGTGGTGGAAATGTGGGAGGTTGGGCTGTGGCACCCTAGCAGTACCAGCTGAACTCGGCTGAGTCCCTGGTTAGGCTGGAGGAACGTAGAGAGTAGAGGTCCCCTTTTTTTGTTTTGTTTCTTGTTGATGTTGGCTACCCCACAAAATTGGGGGAAGTGCCTTTGGTATATATATATATGAAATAGTAAAAGTGCTTCATCACCAGTCTGATAAAACTTAGGCAGCTACCCCTTTTAAGTGAATTTGAAAAATCATCAACAAATTCTTTCCCACTGTTATCCCTACATTACAAAGGCATCCTCTTCCACCAAACCTTTTCTCTCCATATCATTCTTCACCTTATCTCGCCATCTGATTCCCTACCTCCCCATCAATCTCCTCCCCCTTACAGGTTCCTGCCAAGCGCTCCTCACTCCCTCGCCACCATCCATCCTCAACACATGGACATACCATTTCAGTTGTGACACAACATACCGGATATTATTCAATGATTTAAACAGATTGAAGAGTACAGAAAACTGAATAACCAAATAATACAACAAGACCATTGCAAACAAAATTGTTTGACATGGTCATTGTTTTCAAAAACAACTTCAAAAATCAAAGGGTACTTTATCCAGATTACTATAATATGATAGCACAGATCATGAAATAGTTGGTACCATTTTGTACATTAATCTTGTCTATTAAAATAACCGATTAGACGAGTTTTTCTATCATTCCTGTAGGAGAATTCTATCTGTTAATATTGGGGTTGGACTTACAATTTTTGTCCACATGGCCTAGAGAGGATCATTCTAACCTGGGATGCAATAAGCCAAACACACATGCATTAAGAGGTAAAATTTCAAGGTAGGTCACATAGCAGGCTGCGGAGGAAAAGCAAGAAAAGAGGTCAATATGAATAAAAATAAAGGGGTGCAGTTATGGATAGAGGAGATAAAAAAATTAGTTTCTACTGTACCTATATATTAGCTCAGTATAAATGTCTACGAAGTATGGCCAGGGGCTCCTGTTAAACTGCTTGTAGTCATATCTCACTGGCGATGGTTGGGGACTTTGGCAGCTTACACCTGAAAGATAAATGAGAAAATCAAGAACACCGCAAGGGTAATACCTATGATTTTAAAAACAATAGAATAAAATGCAAAGATCGCAAATTTTCAAGGTTTTTTTTGCATAAATCCCTCAGGTTGTTTCTCTAATACAAACCTATGTCAATCTGATGTTTTAAGTAAACCTGTTTGTATGTTAAATTTGTGATAGACTTATCTTACACGAATATTACAGGAAAACCTTTTACACTCTTCCTCTCGAAACTCAATAGATCTAACTCCACTCTTGAACACTTCATCCGTCATAGGCTGGTCTCCCTCGTTACCAACGCCCAACTGATTACCCCTTTTTCATTCAGGACCAAACCTTTAGGGGAGAGCTGTTAGGCTAAACATGACAGTGAAGTTTCGATACTGATTTACAGAGTTCTTAAGAAGAGAGCTAAAAGCATACATGATGATTAGTGGAAAGATTAGACTGGATTGTAACATCTGAGACACAGAGGACAGTGCTGGAACTGGGGAGGCCAAATCAGCAATCTACACAACCACTACAGTAGTACACTAGATCAAACTACCCAGAACTCAAACAATTCTGTATTCAAACAATTTTCAACCATAGAAGTATTCGTTTTATATAGTAAAATTAATGACTTTTTTCTTTACAAACCCAAGTACTATAATAGGAGTGGTCTTTCCAGTGGAGCTGGATACGGCGGTTAAAAACTTGACGTGATAGCAGTTGTAAGTTGGCGGGATCGCGGGTCAGCCCCGCCAACCTGCCAGCACACTGAGCTCTTACTTTGACCTTAAAAGCTATGGGGTTGATTGATTGATTGATTGATTGATTGATTGAAAGTTTTCAGGCATCCTGACATCTGAGGTCATTGATGCCAGTAACATTTAATTTATGTATACAAAAATAAAAAATAAAAAAAAAATTAAAAAAAATAAGAGAATTCAATTAAAATCATAAAAGTTGAATAGTTTTCAGAAGACTTGCTTCTGAAATAAATCTAAAAATGCCACTTGCATGGTAGGACACATCATTTCCAAGAATCTTAGCAAGGATGAACCTGCCACCCTCACCTCGAGCCTCAAACAAATATCTATTCCGCAAGTTGTTATAATTGGGGCATTCGGTCAACAAATGCCTCACTATTAGAGGTACTAAACAGTCGTCACAATACGGTTGGTGTTGGCCCTTCAGCAGGAACTCGTGTCAACTGAGTGTGACCAATACCGAGACGACAAAGAGACGTCTCCCATTTTCAAGGCATCATAATATACCTCCAAGGAGATATGACATTTGTTACACCTATCATTTTATTGCCATCTAGGCTATCCCATTGCTGTTGCCATTTATTGCAAACCAATTTCTTGATGTCAGGTAAGAAATCATTACAGGGAATGGGATACCTTCTTGGCAGCAACTCGGATGCAGCATTCTTAGCCAGTGAATCTGCCTTCTCGTTCCCTGACACACCTAAATGTGCTGGAGCCCAACAAAATCTAACCATTAAACCTCTCCATCCAATAATAAAAAGACATTCTAAAATCTTTAAAACTAGAGGGTTACTAGAATTAAAAACTTCTAGAGCTTGAAAGACACTCCTTGCATCACAAAAATTGTAAAATTACCCTCCTTCTCCAACGCTATTTTCTCAATAGCGGTTAATATGCCATACAGTTCGGCAGTAAATATGGAAGCTGTTAGAGGAAGTGCACCTCTACAATTAAAACCATTACTATGTACTCCAAATCCAATGCCAGCATCAGATTTGGAGCCATCAGTATACAGTATATAAAAGTCGATCCCCTATGTTCTTCAACATGTTCCATAGAGAGACCTGGATTCTAAGTCAGTCATATTCTTCGTAACTCCAATAAAGTATTTACAAAAAGATATGTCAGGTAATTTCCACAGAGGTGTTGATGATACCTTGAATGGAAGCACCTTGATTCTAATTATATCCAGATTGTTTAATAATTGTTTCACCCGAAACCCAAAAGGTTGAGGAGATTTTGGGTGCAACTCAAAGTAGGTTGAGTGCCTTACAAGGCTTGTAGTCTGAAAGACTGAAGAATTAGGGAGTCTTTGCAATCTAAACCAATCCCGAATAATAGAGGACATTCGGTAAAGGTCTAGAGGCAACTCCCCAGCATCCACAAGGAGACTTGTGATAGGTGAGGTTCTAAAGGCTCCTGTGGACAATCTTATACTAGCATGATTTATAGAATCTAATATTTTTAACTGGCTTGGGGTGGCTGAAGAATATACCTCACAACCATAACTAATTTTGGAAAAAAATCAAGGCCTTGTATAATTTTAAAATTATATTGCGGTCTGCTCCCCCTGATGTATGGGACAATACTTTTAAAAGATTCATAGCTTCAACACATTTAGCTTTTAATGCTTTTAAGTGAGAAACCCATGTAAGCCTACAATCAAATATCAACCTTAAAAATTTAGCTTCACTTGCACATGGGATCCGTTGACCTTTGATGTATACATCCGGGTCTGGATATACTCCCCAGATACGACAGAAATGGACAATTTTAGTTATATTTGTCGAGAACTTAAATCCATTCACATTAGCCCACTGGATAATTTTGTCAATTGATATTTGTCAATTGAGAGTTGGATTTTTCTCTCAAGCATAGCCATTCTAGTCCCAGCAAATGATATGGAGAGATCATCCACAAATGTTGCGAGAACATCCGGGGAAATGACAGAGGATATCCCATTCACTGCTAGTGCAAACAGGGTTACACTCTGCACACTCCCCTGAAGAACTCCTCCTTCCTGGCATTTACTCTGTGATAAGAGCTTCCCCAACTCTCACTTGGAAAACTATGTGAAAAAAATGACTGAATGAATAGCGGTAGCTCTCCTCTTAATCCCAACTCATGGATTCTTTTAAGTATACCGTATCTCCATTTGGTATCATATGCCTTATCAAGATTAAAAAAAAAACTCACACTGTGCTATTTGGAAACGAACGCTTCACAAATGGAGGACTCCAAGTCGTTCAGTGCACTTTTCCGAATCGAAATTTAATGGGTGATAAAATAACCTTTTCAAGGTACCACATCAGTCTTGCATTGACCATCTTCTCCATAATTTTACATAAACAAGATGTCAATGCAATAGGTCGGTAGTTTGCTGCTAAAAACTTGTCCTTACCAGGTTTTAAAAAGGCTAGAATAATGGCTAGTTCCCAAACACTTGGATAACTATGATCATGCCATATTCTATTAATAAGGCTTAAAATAAACAAGTCTGTATCAAAATGTACACGTTTAATCATTGTATATGGAATTCCATCGGGTCCAGGGGCTGTATCGTTTTAAGTGGAAAGTGCCGAATCATATTCGCTTTCAGTGAAAGGAGAATTATATGACTCTTCCCCTCCTGTTATTTTCTTTTCTTCAATTGCTCCTGTACTGGTGACCAGGAGCTGCTACACTCTTGCACGATACATTTGAAAAATGGTCAGCCAGGGAATTGCTAACTTCAATTCCTTCAGTCGCACACTGACCATTCACTTTCAACACTGGTGGTAGGTTTGGGGTGAATTTGCCTGCAATCTTTTTGACTTTCCTCCATACAGAAGATGGTGGTGTTCTACTATTAATGGAGGAAACAAAAGCCACCCAAGATAGCCGACTAACTTCTTTCATGGCACGGCGGAACTGTGCTCTACACTTTTTGTACGTTATAAAATTTTCATCTGTACGGCATCTACGCAATCTAGACAAAGATTTTCAGGTGGCTCTGTGCAAGGCTGTTAATTCTAAAGACCACCACGCGACTGGTCGTCTTTTGAATAGTCCTGTGGTTTTGGGAATCAAATTGATTCCAGCTGTATGGAGAGTTCCATTCAGCAGGTCTATGGCATCATCAATACTTTCAAACTGTTCTGCACTACCCTCAATTTCACTTGGCTCACAAAATTTAACCCAGTCTGCCTTGTCTAGATCCCATCATGGCAATCTTTGCAAAGGCGGACCCTTGTTGGTGTTTAATAAGGATTGGTGCATGATCACTAGTATGCCAATCATCTAATGTCCTCCAATAAAAATCAAGGCGGCCGTTAGAGCTTGCAATTGAAAGGTCAATGCATGAAAAGGTACCTGTCCGAACATCAAAGTGTATAGGCTCTCCTGTATTAAGGAGTCCTACATCCTCGTTTTCCACAGCTGATGAGATAATATTGCCCCTGGTGTTTGCTAAAACATCACCCCACAAAGGATGTCTACCATTCAAATCTCCAAGTAAAAGAAAAGGTTGAGGGAGCTGTTGAATCACCTCTACTGGGAAGATGACTTCGGCGAATACAGTCAATGAAGACGACTGGCGATTCCATCTATTAGAGGGGGTCTGCCTCTCTCTAACTGGGCATACACTGGTCAGTGGGGGTAGTTACTCCTCCCACCAACGACTCCAATGCCTGGCATCACATTACCCAAATATATGCAGGACTTAAAACCAAATAACTGGACCCAACTCTCAACAGACTTAAGTCTGCACCCAAATGGGGTCTGCCAGAGGATGATGGCGTCTATATTTTTGCAGGTTAAGATGGCACGCCATCCATCCCATCCTGTGCCAAATGTAAAGCGGCCAAAATATCATCAAACACGCCAACGTCGTCAACAAGTTCATGCCCGAGGGGAGGAGATGGGAGAATAAAATATATAACCAAAAGGGAAAAAGAAGGTTCATCCCAGATACTCCTAACAGATTATATCAAGAGGGGAGGCTAGGTCTTCAATAGATTAACAGCTTGCAGGATGATTGGGCATAGCCTGTCATGCCCTGAGCTGACCTAGGGTAGCATCCTTGCGCTTTGGGAGTAAGGAAAGTTTGGGGGGGTTTGAGGTTTCTCTGGTCATGATTGGGAGATGCCAGAACCTCCTAAGAATGTAGTTGTGAACTTACACTGCATTGGAACAAATGGTCATTTATGAATTATCACGGTCTGAAATGAGAAAACATGGTAAACTAAGCAATATTAGGAAGAATATTTTTTTTCTGGAATGAAGTTTTCTTATCACCAACTAAAGTATGATAAAAGTATGCACCAAAATATCAGTGTTATAATCAACATTTATTTGAGGTTAAAACTCCCTATTCTACAAAAAATCTTGAAAACGTCCAAACACTCATGGCCAAATTCTGCAAAGTTTCAAGGGAAATTTTTATCACAGGTATTCCTGATAGTTTAATCAACTTGCTAAGGATAGGTATCCAGATTTTAAGCAATTGTTTCAAATCTGGGCACCAGCCTAGACAGTAAAAAAGTTGAATCATTCGGCCACTGATTAACACGTTTCACTATGTAGCATGGAGCCCCATCTAGTACGAAAACATCAGTGTTCTTTTTAAAGGAATGCAATGTAGAGTTCATAATTTGAAAGCTGATTCATAGTTTGAGTTTGGCAAGAGTATTTGCTCCTCAGTACCCCTACACCCAAAAAGAAGCACATACCACTGCACTTGTGGGTTACTTACCAGAAGCCCACCCGTTGAGATACTACCACTAGAGTGTTATGGGGTCTTTTGACAGGCCAGATAGTACTACATTGGATCCTTCTCTCTGGTTACGGTTCATTTTCCTTTTGCCTATACACTCACACACCAAATAGTCTGGCCTATTCTTTACGTATTCTCCTCTGTCCTCATACACCTGACAACACAGATTACCTAACAATTCTTCTTACTGCACTGTAATTGTTCAGTGGCCACTTTCCTCTTTGTTAGGGTAGAAGAGACTCTTTAGCTATGGTAAGCAGTTCTTCTAGGAGAAGGACACTCCAAAATCAAACCATTGTTCTCTAAATCAAACCATTGTTCTCTAATCTTGGGTAGTGCCATAGCCTCTGTACCATGGTCTTCCACTGTCTTGGGTTAGAGTTCTCTTGCTTGAGGGTGGATTCGGGCATACTTTTCTATCTTATATCTTCTATCTCTTCCTCTTATTTTTTCAAGTTTTTATAGTTTATAAAGTGATATTTATTTTAATGTTGGTGCTCGTCTTAAAATATTTAATTTTTCCTTGATCCCTTTCCTCACTGAGCTATTTTCCCTGTTGGAGCACCTGGGCTTATAGCATCCTCCTTTTCCAACTAGGGTTGTAGCCTAGCAAGTAATAATAATAATAATACTGTAGATATACCAATGAGGAATGGCAGACACACAAGGTCTGTATACTCACCTTTAACAATACCTGTCACCTTGTCATTCAACAGGACTTTTTTTCTATTATTCGTCCCAAATAAAGTATTTTTGAGGCGGACGGGGAGAGCTATGACTGAAAAAAAAAAAAAACTAAAATAGCAATTAAGTTTAGGGATACGTTTGTTGGTTGAAGCAAGTCTACTTCAAATTATCCCACAGTAATCTCATAAGGCTACTGACAGAAAGTTAACCATGTAGCTGGTTAGACTTGACACACCGTATTGAGACCAACTAATGAAATATATTTGCTTATCAAACAAAATTACTGGCAATATGCAGGAATGTAGTCCTATCTCTTGAAAAAGTAAAAATATACACACCTCTACACATCACATAAAACCAGGACAGCAATCAAATCGATTGTATATCTGTGTGACCTGTTTACTTTGAAAATGAACACAGAAGCGTCATATTACGAAAAACCTTCATATGCAAACAATGGCATCATTCATGGCAAATGTCTTACCTCGTCCAGCCAAATCTGCAGCCAGTTCATGTTTTGCAATCTCAGCAGAACGAAGACTATGACAGCTGCCAGGCACCATCCACCGCACACCTGTGAAAGTCAGAGACAAAGGTCATGTAGAGCAGATGATTGATAGATTGCAAGTTCTCCAGCGAAGCAATGTCAATGGTCCTTAGAAAACAACCGTGATATAAAATCTATAGTCGCCTCAAATATTCCGGGCAAATTAAGCCCCACCCTCTGATGACGTCATAGCCAATCATGTCTCATGCACTAACAGCAGTCACAGCACATTGGCTGTTACGTCATAGGGGGCGGAGCTTATTCCGCCCGGAATCTTTGCAGCTACTTTAGTTTAAAACAACAGAATTTAGGGATAATAGAATTTTAAAATTGAAACATAGTTAATAAGAAGCGGATTCAAGTTTGCGAAGTGAGACAAAATAAGATGATAAATAGCAAGCAAAAGGAAACAAACTCAGTATTGGAAAATTAAAGAAAACCAGATATTGGAATAAAAATACAATTTTAACGTCAAGCGGAAATTGAAAATCCCCCTCAAATGTGAATGGGTCATATTGGAATTGACCGAAATGATGAAATACTAAATATTAATCACCCAGCCTTTCATGTAGACTCACGTATTGCTTCATTAGATATTTAATATTTATGATGCCCAAAAGGTAAATGATTCTCTCGCTCTCTCTCTCTCTCTCTCATTGTCATTTGGACATTTGTAATATCAAATCAATAAAAAATCTCCCATTCGGTCTTAGTGTCACAAGGACAAATAACTCGGGCTATTCTTTGTTCTCTCTCTCTCTCTCTTTCCGTTAATTCCGCGTTTGTGTCACTCTCTTACTTCATGGGGCAACTGACTTTTCTATCCTATTAAAGAACAGATCTACACAAAGTCACGTGACCTGAGCACCGCCACACAAGGAGGCTGACCTCTCCCCCCCCCCCTCCCCCTGCTTTACCCTGACGAAGGTCTTGTAGACGAAGGCGCTGACCCCTCCGCTCTCTTTGGTCTCCTCAGTGGTCAGCTTCCCGTCCAGGCCGAGTCCTTCCTCCTCAGAGGACTCTCTCTGCCCTGGAAAGAACAGTTCCAGGAAGAACTGCGATTATTCCAGGTAGTTCCAGGCAGCTGTATTTAAGCAACAAAGTTGCTGGCTTACCCAAAAATCATTTGAAGATTTATTTAGGAATTTATTTAGTATTACAAAGATGAATCTAATTTGAAATTATATCCAGGTAGCCTATATGAAATTTTATATCATCTAATGATCTCTAAATTACTTGGAATACTCATAATTTTTATGAAGCTCTAATAATCATAATCAGATGATGAATCCCATTTGCTTTCACCTTCTTAATATATTTACAGCCACCTCTCAATAAAAAGGATCATGGGTCTGTGTCAAGTCTTTAAATCCGAGCTTTAAATAAACTAGTCCTAGTAGATACAGTATAACTGGGGACAATGTGGCAGGACCAGTAAGGACACACCGACACAGGTTAAGGGAATGGGGGGGGGGGGGGGGGGGGGGGTAGGTTAGGCCATGTATCTTTTGATCTTCAAAATAAAACAGGATATTTTTGTTGGCCTGTGTAAGACTATCTACAACTGCTCTCAAAATTGATCCTTATACCCAAATAGAATACCAATGTCAGGCTATACATGTATCTGTTTCCCAGTACAGTAATTTAAAGACAGGTCTCAAAAGAAACTAGAGTGGCAATCAGAGCGTACACCTGCACCGCGGCAGCCTATTTCTCGACCCTGACCTTAACATGTATTAACCCTTTTACCCCCAAAGTACGTACTGGTACGTTTCACAAAAGCCATCCCTTTACCCCATGGACGTACTGGTGCGTCCTTGCAAAAAAAATGCTATAAAAATTTGTTTTTCATATTTTTTGATAATTTCTTGAGAAAATTCAGGCATTTTCCAAGAGAATGAGACCAACCTGACCTCTCTATGACAAAAATTAAGGCTGTTACAGCAATTTAAAAAAAATATACTGCAAAATGTGCTGGGGAAAAAAAATAACCCCTTGGGGGTTGAGGGTTGGAAATTTCCAAATACCCCGGGGGTAAAAGGGTTAATTGGTATCAATTTCCATACACTCAAATACGAACCAAGTCTGAAGTCTGTGACAACGACGTCCAACCTTATAGCCGATTACGTGAATTGGACATTTTGCTTGACCATGACCACGACCTTGACATTTACCTTCCCGAATTTAATAATTTCCAGCTTTTTACATGACAGTTGGTCCTTGCAAGTTTCATTACTCTAAAATTAAAATTGTGGTCAGGAAGCTGTTCACAAACAAACACAAACAGGGGAGAAAACATAACCTCCTTCCAACTTCTTTGCCAGAGGTAATACTAACTTTTTAGCTGGTAAATCTTAACTAATTCATTTAAACGCAAGCACAACTTCCCTGTTGCCTTGGCATAGAAAACGGAACTAAAGGGTTGTGATGGCCGTTGTGGTAACATCTCCGACTAGTGAATGCCTGACTGGGGTTCGGAGTTATCAGCAGCCATTCCCTGGCCCCCCTTGGTCCTAGCTTGGGTGCGTATGGGGCTTTGGCACCGATATGTATGGTCAGTCTCTAGGGCGTTGTCCTGCTTGATAGGGCAATGTCACTGTCCCTTGCCTCTGCCATTTCACGAGCAGACTTTAAAACCCATTTTCTACTGATTAACACCAGTCTGCTTAAACCAGATAAATAGAATACTAAATTCATGCAGCGAATATTTATCTTCTTAAATACAAATGTATTAAAAGTGTAGAAAGGGTAAAGTTGTACTGTATTTACAGGGTCTGATTTCGAACAGAAAATATGTTATCCTGTAGTAAATAACGTGATTTGACAGAACTTGCCCTTCATTTCAACCGCAAACCCACAGAACAACCAACCCGACTAACTAAGTACGTATCCGGACTGGTTGCTGTTATTACGGATGAAATGAAGTTGAGAACTGGTTAAATCACATTTTTTTCTACAGGAAAACATATATTTTCTGTTAAATATTAAATATAATTCCTATTATATATATTTTGTTAAAATACTTATATATAATGACTTTTTCAAATTCGGTCACTTACGTAGTACTGCAAACAGTAACATTAGCAACGTTACCAACGGTACACAGCGTTACCGTTACGGTGATACACAGTGTTACCAACGTTACGGTGGAATTACTAACGTTAGCAATGATACGGTATTATCGTGTGTATTTTAAAGAAATTTTCCATATACCCGTTACACAATATATAAAAAAGTACAAAAAGGGTACAGAACCTAACAAACCCACCTAACCTAACCTAGAAGTTCCCAGGTCACAAACCCAATATAATGGCCTTTGTTATATCACTTCACTCACATTACGGTAACGTTAGTACTGTTACGATAACATTATATATAATGGTTCTTGTTCCGCCATTAGCTCGCTTCGCTCACATGAAAATTAAACATCAAGCTCTTATGTACTGGCAAGCGGTAATGTTTAGCTGCGCACGCTAACATTAGCAATGTTACGAAAACATTACAACTTAAATATAATGGTTCTTGTTCTCTCTTACGATCACATTAGAATAAAACAACCTCGTATATACTGGCAAGCGGTAATGTTGAGCTTCGCACTAACAAAATATAGTAAAACTAACACATTAAAGTTAAAGAAATTAATGACTTATGACCGTGACGACGTAACCTGTGGGTCACGGGGGTGTTGTGACCGAGTCTGTGGCGTCTTAACTGCTTTGCCTTAGTTTAGTAATGCACTTGGAACACTAAAAGTTGGTATACTGTATTACATTAAGAGATTTAAGAAAATTATTAACATTGGAATTCACCAAAATATTTTCAAGTAGGGATTACTGAAGTTGTTACAATTATCTAAAACTTCAATCGTAACGTACGCAAAAAGACGACACAAACTAACAAAGACCTGACTTGGGCAAAGGTTTCCACGGAAAAATGTTTGTAGGAAGGTGGGGGTAGGGAAATATTAAACCCCCTGTGCAAACTTTACATAAGTATGGGTTCGTGATTGGTTAACGGAAAAGCAACGGAGTCTAGAGAGTAAACATGAATGAACAGAATGGGAAACTTGTCAGGAGCAAGTATTTATGTGAAATCTGGGAGTGACAAGGTAATAACAAAATGTATAAAAGTAAAATAGAAAGATAAAATAAAGTATGATAAATATCATTTGATGGGTATATAAAATGTGGTGATTTTATAAGGTATCGGATAACAACACGAGAAATACTGGGGTCAAACGTAATATGTATACGAGGGTATTACATAAAATGAATGGTATAGTTGAACTGGATCAAGTAATAGACTTGAACAGAGCTGGTGGAAAAGACGATTAATTATATTTCACGATTAGAGAAGAAAAAAACCTATTGGTGGAGGAAAAGTCTCTGCGCAGGGAGGCGGGGTTTTTGCGCAGGTTGAAACCTGCTATGTACAGTTAGAATCAAAAGAACGCCGACACTCAGAGGAAATCTTTCGTCAGATGTCTCTAGTGCTCCCATGACAAAACGGACAATGAGTTGCTCCTCTTACTACTGCTACGAAATGGGCGGAGCCTTCTCCAACCTTGGTGAATCAAAGACAGTAAACGGCTGTCTTTGTTAGAGCAAGCATTGAGATGTTACAAATCGAGTTGCCATATTTCATTCTCAGTTATCATTTGACGTCTCAAATATCCACTACAAATACTGAATACACAAACACACACACACTCACACACACACACACACACACACATATATATATATATATATATATATATCTATATATATATATATATATATATGTATATATATACATTATGTATATATATACATATATACATATATGTATATATACATATATACATATATATATATATATATATATATATATATATATATAAATATATATATATATATATATACTATATATATATATATATATATATATATATATATATATGTATGTATATATATATATATATATATATATATATATATATATATTATTATGAACCCACAAAATCATGTAGAAAATATTGGAGTGTCATAGCTAAACAATTCCTTCCATTAACAGCTATATTTGATTATTTTAACATTAGTCCTGTTCAAGTTACCGAAGAACGAAAAAAATAATTTCAATTATGTTTTTATGTTAAAAAATATTGATAAAAACACCATACATGAGTTATACCCACATAAAGGACGTTCAGAGAGAGAGAGAGAGAGAGAGAGAGAGAGAGAGAGAGAGAGAGAGAGAGATCAAATGGTTTGAGCCTACTCAAGTTAATGAAGTAATGTAACAGCACATTAACTCCTTTTTAGACATTTATGCATATCAAAATATTGTTTGTCCATATTATGCAATGTTTCCAATAGAAATTATTATATTATGCTCCCTAAAGCTTATCGTTATTTTTCAGATGATAGACCGACTGCTAAAAACTACTTACAGTTTATAGATATTCATTGAATGTAACATTTCGTGATACGTGAGGATACTTTATTGTAAAATATTTCCCAAATTATTCAGATTCAGGGGTATGCGCCGTTTCAGTCTTTAGACTCTAAGCCACTTTATTTAACCCTGGATAGGTACGGTGGGTCGTTTGCGACCCCGAGCGTCAAAAAAAAACAGGTTTTTCTCACGTGACTCACCCCTGTGACTGAATTTGTGGGTGATCGACCTGCAGGAGGTGTCTCCCCTACACGCTCTAGTAGTGTCCAGATGTGCATTGCTGTAGCTGTACTCCTTCCCCGATTTCTGAGACGCGTCGGGGTCGTTCGCGTCCGAGTTTACCCTTCTGAGGTAGTTTGCATAATTATCAAAGTTATTACGTATTATGAAATTGTCGTAGAATGGTGCAACTTGTATAGGTTATCAGTTGTGGAAAGTCTTGGTGGATTGTTTGGCTACCATGTGCATGTTTTTTTTTTTAGTTAAAATGTCGTTCATCACCACGAGGACCATTTTACCGCGAGTGCCCCTTTTTCATTTTTTTTCATTTTTTTGCCAAGTCATTTTTCCGTAAGATATTGCCAAATAGTGTCGTAAAACTTTTGCTTGTTTAGTGTTGGAAAGTGTGTCTAGATGATCTGGCTACCCATGCATGACTTTGTTTTTGTCAGATACGACGTAGTTATTGGTATATTGGGTATTTAACTGCGGTTACCAATTTCTGTTTTTTTTTTCAATATTTGTAAAAATTACTACGTAGTAAGGAATTGCCGTATATTATTCATTTTTTTTTCATGTTTATGTGTTAGAAAGTGTGCCTTGATGGTTGGGCTAACACGTGCATGTCTTTTTTTTTATCTGAGATGTCGTATATTAGAATGTCGGGCATTTTACCGCGAGTGTCCCTTTTTAATTTTTTTTCATTTTTTTGCCAAGTCATTTTTCCGTAAGATATTGCGAAATAGTGTCGTAAAACTTTTGCTTTTTTAATGTTGGAAAGTGTGTCTAGATGATCTGGCTACCCATGCGTGATTTTGTTTTTGTCAGATACGACGTAGTTATTGGTATATTGGGTATTTAACTGCGGTTGCCAATTTCTGTTTTTTTTTTCAATATTTGTAAAAATTTACTACGTAGTAAGGAATTGCCGTATATTATTCATTTTTTTTTCATGTTTATGTGTTAGAAAGTGTGCCTTGATGGTTGGGCTAACACGTGCATGTCTTTTTTTTTATCTGAGATGCCGTATATTAGAATGTTGGGCATTTTTCCGCGAGTGCCCCTTTTTATTTGTTTTGCATTTTTTTGCTTAGTCATGTTACCGTAAGGAATTGGCAAGTAGTGTCGCAAAACTTATATTTTTATAGTGTTGGAAAGTGTTTCTAGATGATCTGGCTACCCATGCCTATTTTTTTTTTAGCCAGATATGGCGTATATATAAGTATGTGTTCGATTTTCCTGTGATTGCCATTTTTTCGTTTTTTCCCATTTCTTTCAAAATTACTACGTACTAAGGAACTATCACAGAGTAATATTTCATTTATATGTTTATTTGTCGGAAAATATGCCTTGATGGTTTGCCTAGCACGTGGCTGAAATTTTTTTTTTCTGAAATGCCGTATATTAGAATGGCCATTTTTCCACGAGTGCCCCTTTTTATTTGTTTTGCATTTTTTTGCTTAGTCATGTTACCGTAAGGAATTGGCAAGTAGTGTCGCAAAACTTATATTTTTATAGTGTTGGAAAGTGTTTCTAGATGATCTGGCTACCCATGCCTATCTTTTTTTTAGCCAGATATGGCGTATATATAGGTATGTGTTCGATTTTCCGGTGATTGCCATTTTTTCGTTTTTTCCCAATTCTTTCAAAATTACTACGTACTAAGGAACTATCACAGAGTAATGATTCCTCTATATGTTTATTTGTCGGAAAATTTTGTTTACTTTTTTTTTGATTGAATATCATCAAATTTTTTTAGCTAAAATATTGTTTTACATTTTTTTTTTCGATTTTATTTCCCTTCAAAAAAAATTTTTTGGGTCAGAATTTTAATTTTATAGTCGTAAAATAATCGACAATTATCCAGCAACCCACCATACAATTTTTATGCATATCCAATAATAATTAGATTAGTAAATAACACCTTGAAATTGACATACCCTTCCTACATTTCAAGTGGCAGATTAGGGAGTCTGAGTCAGTGTGGTTGGCGGCCATTTTGTGGACATATCCGAAGCGTAAGCTGCCCTATCTATATATATTCTTGTTCCCTATAGAATTTGTGATATTTTGCTATATTTTTACCTGCATAAATATCATATTATATATTAAATATATGTATTTTTTTACGAAATTTCCAAGTACTCAAAAAATTACCTTTAGATATGGCCCCTGATATAAATGTAATTTACAAAATAATGAAGATTTTTTTACATATTTCTATTTTAGGATAACATATGTTTATTCCCTAAAAAAATTAGCCACTTCCTATTTCATTTGGGTACCCAAAAAAATTCATGAAATTTGGACAATTTTTTTTGGCCAAAAAAAGTTACCCTTTTTTTCTCATTTCAGATCTTCACCTCCATGGGTCTGACTTCATCCAAAATACATCAAGATGTGTCCTAAACATTCAAGAATCAATTCCTAAAATGATTTGTGTATATATGTATAAACTTTTTTTTTATGAATTTTTATGTCAGGTCTTTTTTTTTTTCTACTTAATTTTTTAAAATATTTATAATAAATAGTTTTTCTGCAGATGAGTAGTATTTATCTTTACAGTTGTTTTAAGCATTCATTGAAGTTTTTTTTGGCAAAAAAAAAAGGAGGTTACTGCAAAAACTGATTTTTCAAGAATTTTTTTTGGCGTCGGGGTCGTTCGCGTCCGAGTATACCCTTAAAGGGGTGTCCGAGGACCGTACCTATCCAGGGTTAACATTCCCATTGTTGAGCTTTGTCATTTCACCGTCTGCTATCTTGGCCTTGAGGGATTAGCATTGCCATTTGAACTAAAATCTTAAACATTTATACTAAAATCTTTACTACATTGCTTATTCAATCTTTATCGTAATTGCTTTATTCACTTGATAATTATCGAAACTAAATGGCAAAATTGGAGATAGTTATTACAGGATATAAATAACGGGATTATTTTGTTAGAATCAAATGCTTATCCAAATAATGGGTGATTTTGGGGGAAAATAACTATAATTGCTTTTGGGCGTTTGGAGGATTTGCTTCCTTAAGGATCCGTATACCAACATTTGTCCGGCTGCATATAGTTTGATCATTATATTTTATACTCCTCTATATACGTTAAATGCTCTGTAGGAAAATTTAACCAGCTGCTTTAAAATTGACTAAGATATTTTCGTTAACTGGAATAATGATAGAGGAATGGGATATATATTGTATAAACAATCTGAGGGCCACCACTTACTCATGGAAGCATGCTTCACAATGCATTTTCTTTTTTTTTACTTCGATGTAGAATGGAAAAACTAAGATAGAGAAAAATGAAATACAGATCTCCAAATGCCTTATTCTGGAATCCAGCTGATAAATATCTTGTTTTGGTGTCACACAAATATCAAATAGTTCCAAGTTGGAATGGTCAAGTGAAGGTGTTTCTGCTGCCGCTTGGGAGAGATTTCTTTTATGGAGGCACAGTGAGAAGCTAAGAACCAAAGTTGACGCCCTAAGACGAGCACTGAGGCAGAAGGGCATTAATTTTAAAGATAATATTTAATAAATAAATGAATAAATAATGATAAAAAGAAACACAAATATTAAATAATGAATCAAGGGACAGAGGAAGAAGCTCCGGAAATAAAATCTAAAGAATGAGAGAAAATATTTAGGAATCCAAGAGTATCGCTCCTCAGTTGTATAAGTTAGTGATTGAAAGGGCAATCAAACTTTTATTTCCGAGATATTTTAATATTTGGTTTTCCCTTTCCCCTACTCACGGCACCAGCTGTAGAAATTCTGGTTTAACTAATACCCTGATAGGCTGAGGAGTTGGTATGGATAGATTTTGCTCGAACAACCCGAACTAGAGCTTCACGGATAGTAATGCATTTTTCGCTTGTTAAGCGCCCATCTACCTGGCGTAATTTACCCGGTCAAGAGACCTACATCTAGCACCCCATAGCTGGGCTAATTTGGGACCTTGATCACTGTAAATAAGGACTTTATCATACAAAGCTAAGCCTATTTGAATCAAGATTATAAGACCTTTGTGCATGAAATTGACAAGAAGTTGGTTTGATCTCAAAGCTGTTTAATTTCTCAAGATAAAGCTACTAGCAATTATATAATCATTGATAACTTACAACCAGGGTATTAGAATGGGAAATAATTTCGTGCTTATGCCATCTATTCGTGTATATTTTCAGGAAAAATTATAGGAGAATTAATTTTCGGAAAATAGGTATATCATAGTTTCGTGACAAAATTTCTGAAAATTATGTCGTTCTGAGACTGATTTGTCAATAAAACAAATTTTTTAAACCCTTTGCCAGAATGTGATAGCGTCCTCATCTACCTCAATATAAGTTATTTTCGATTCAAAATAATAAATTGTGATTGTATTCAAGGTGCTTTGCAGTCATCAGTATCTATTATATCCATCATCGATTATCTATTATGCAAAATTAATACTTACATTTCGATACTTATCGACCTTCCATCAACAGGAGCTATTTTATTCTACTGCTGCTATCTTTTACAAATCAACTAATAATGAATTAGGTTAGCCAAATTTACTAGAACATTGACGGGTATCAAATAAATCTCAGGGAATGATACAATATCTTAAAGGCTGTATCATGAATCTACAAGCAGCCTGTCTCCACAACCCCTAAAACAGAAATGACTTTCCTATTTGCTCAGTGTCGGAATGGCCTGGGCAGGGGGGGTTGAAGGAGAACACCCCCCCCCCCTTCCCTGGAAAGTGTCTACTTGGTCCCTCTTACGAAAAAAGTAGCAATTGAAAAATAATGGTAAATATATATATATATATATATATATATATATATATATGTGTGTGTGTGTGTGTGTGTGTGTGTGTGTATGTGTGTGTTTTGTATTTGTATTGAAAAGTTGAGACATCAAATGATTATACAGGATTGAAATATGGCAACTCGATTTGTAACATTTGTATACTTTTGCTAACAAAGACGGCCCTTTACTGTCTGATTCGCTAAGGTTTGAGAATGCTCCGCCCATTTCGTAGAAGTTGTAAGAACAGTAACACCTTGTCCGTTTTGTCATGGGAACACTAGAGACATCTGACGAAAGATTTCCCCTGAGTGTCGGCGTTCTTTTGATTCTAACTGTACAAACAAACGAACGAGAGCGACAACAACTGTCAGGTAGAAAGAGATAAAATAAATGAAAACACTGCTAATGTTAGCATAATACGTTAACATTGCCACAGATCTATGTTGGCAGCTCTGGTTACCGTATTTCTTCATGAGACAGCCTTTGCAACGACACCTCCAAAGTTTATCTAATTATACTATTTTGTCTTTTCCACAGTTTATTATACATGCAAGAAGGTAATGTATCGAGAAGAAAAGGTTTGTTTTACGTTTATATATAGTTTCCCCAGTATGTTTTCCCCACCCAAAACCATGAGTTCCCACTGGGGGTCCCTCATTATCGTAGGATATAGCTATATATGTATATTTTTCTGAAACTACTCATTTGCGACGGGAACGAGTGTCATTTTTGAAGAGCGTCATTTTTTCTAAAAGAAAACTTATTTTTTTCCTAGGTTACATTGCCTATCACTTCACTCACGTTACGATAACGTTAGCTCTGTTATGAAAACATTATATATAATGGTTCTTGTTCCGCCATTAGCTCACTTCGCTCACATGAAAATAAAACATCAAGCTCGTATGTACTGGCAAGAGGTTATGTTTAGCTGCGTACGCTAACATTAGCAATGTTACGATAACATTACCAATGTTAAATACAGTACTGTATAATGGTTCTTGTTCTCTCTTACGATCACATTAAAATAAAACATCAACCTTGTAAGCACTGGCAAGCGGTAATATTGAGCTTCGCACTAACAAAATATAGTAAAACTAACACATTCAAGTTAAAGAAATTAATGACTTGTGACCGTAACGACGTAACTTGTGGGTCAAGAGGGTGTTGTGACCAAGTCTGTGGCGTCTTAACTGCTTTGCCTTAGTTTAGTAATGCACTAGGAACACAAAGTTGGTATACCTGTATTACATTACGAGATTTAAGAAAATTATCAACATTGGAATTCACCAAATTCCTTTCAAGTATGGATTACTGAAGTTGTTACAATTATCTAAAACTTCGATCGTAAAATACGCAAAAAAAATGACACAAACTAACAAAGACCTGACTTGGGCAAAGGTTTCCACGGAAAAATGTTTGTAGGAAGGTGGGGGTAGGGAAATATTAAACCCCCTGTGCAAACTTTACATAAGTATGGGTTCGTGATTGGTTAACGGAAAAGCAACGGAGTCTAGAGAGTAAACATGAATGAACAGAATGGGAAACTTGTCAGGAGCAAGTATTTATGTGAAATCTGGGAGTGACAAGGTAATAACAAAATGTATAAAAGTAAAATAGAAAGATAAAATAAAGTATGATAAATATCATTTGATGGGTATATAAAATGTGGTGATTTTATAAGGTATCGGATAACAACACGAGAAATACTGGGGTCAAACGTAATATGTATACGAGGGTATTACATAAAATGAATGGTATAGTTGAACTGGATCAAGTAATAGACTTGAACAGAGCTGGTGGAAAAGACGATTAATTATATTTCACGATTAGAGAAGAAAAAAACCTATTGGTGGAGGAAAAGTCTCTGCGCAGGGAGGCGGGGTTTTTGCGCAGGTTGAAACCTGCTATGTACAGTTAGAATCAAAAGAACGCCGACACTCAGAGGAAATCTTTCGTCAGATGTCTCTAGTGCTCCCATGACAAAACGGACAATGAGTTGCTCCTCTTACTACTGCTACGAAATGGGCGGAGCCTTCTCCAACCTTGGTGAATCAAAGACAGTAAACGGCTGTCTTTGTTAGAGCAAGCATTGAGATGTTACAAATCGAGTTGCCATATTTCATTCTCAGTTATCATTTGACGTCTCAAATATCCACTACAAATACTGAATACACAAACACACACACACACACACACACACACATATATATATATATATATATATCTATATATATATATATATATATATATATATATGTATATATATACATATATGTATATATATATATATATATGTATATATATACATATATGTATATATATACATATATACATATATGTATATATACATATATACATATATGTATATATATACATATATACATATATGTATATATATACATATATACATATATGTATATATACATATATACACATATATATATATATATATATTATATATATATATATATATATATATATATACTATATATATATATATATATATATATATATATATATATATATGTATATATATATATATTTTTGGGCTCAAGCCATGGCGTCCTGATGGAAGGTTCCTGTTTGGTAGCTTCCTTGGGTATAAGACTACTAAGATATTCCCAGAGAATTTAACCACAGGTTATCACAGAATTCTAACTTCTGGAGCGAGTATCTCAAAGGTTTCCCTTTAAGACATCGTAATACAACAGGGGACACGCATGTCTGAACGTGCCACATAGCTATCTCCACCCCGAACAGAGTTAATGCTTCGGTGTGTAAGGGCTGAGAATAGCTGGGAGCCGTTCCACAGCTAATCTCACTCGTGGCTACTACTGATACTCGAGACGTAAACAAACGGACGCCATTGCTCTAATGACGTCACGCCCGTCTTTATCCTTTGTTTAGTAGCTGCCCTACTTAGACGGATTTTCCCTTGTGTTATCTTTATCGCTTTGCATCTTCGCTATGTCGTTACCTTCAGCCTCGCCTTCTTCTGGAAAGTTGAGTACAAGGTTCCAGTATTGTTTAATTAAGCTCTGGCCGTAAAGTAAATATTATTTTGCGAAATAATTGATGTTTTGTGGCAGAGCTGTGCCTCTACCGGACCCGCCATTTTATGGCGTCGTCGTTGTTTTGCATGTCTTATTTAGTTAGCCACAACAACGCTTCCGGCATTATATACTAATCGAATACATTAGTTTATTTAGTCTTCATAGCTAGGAACTTTTATATCGTGTTTAGACGCTTTTTATCGGTCATCGATTGACCTCATACCAGTCGGCTACTATAGCCCCCAGGCCAGGAGCCTACATACAAGTGTTCATGCATGATTTATTAGTGATCCTAGACTAAGTTATGAAGATAGTGGCATTATTATTTTACAATACTTTTGACAGTGATGCAAATGTTTTCGCCTTCAGGGACCATATAGGGGATAGGCTAGTCAGTGATTCTTTCTAGCCTAACCTAATATTAGGACCCCTATATGCTTCCTTCATCCCCTGCCTTGGCATTCCCTCTATTTAGCCTTGATCCCTTTTCTGAGTTAAGGGATTAATTGTCTAATAGAGTATATATATCGCCTCTCTGTCCTCCCTAAAGGAATGAACCCCCTTTAGGGCTGCGTCTGAGAGTGAGGTTAGGCTAGCCTACCTCTATGGCTAGGATAGTCTATGACTTTCCTGCGATAGCGATATGTCTTCTTCCTTGCCTAGTTCAGGACTTTTAGCCCTGTTCTAGGTCGGGTTAGGAAGGTTTCTCTGTTCCATGCTGAAACGGTACTCTTGCACCGTTTCAGCCGATCAGCCTGATCTTAGGTTAGGGAGTGTCCTCCCTTCCCTTAGTGGCCGCTCTGGTACAGAAACCCTTCCTGGGAAGACTTCTCTCTTCTCCCTCCCCACCTATCTCTTGTATAGCCTAGCCTATGCTTAGGTTAGTTTATACTCATCTGTCCCCTGTCCTACAACTCCTCCTTAGGGTGGAAGAGTAGGGCTACCCGAGCTTCCTTGTGCAGTCCACTCTGGTACATATACCCTCATAGTGTCCTATAAGGTTAGTTACTAGTATAGTTCTGCATATGGGAGTCTCCCCCCCCCCCTCTTGGGTGTTCCCTAGCCCTCCCTTGGGCTACCTAGCTCCCGGTCCCTAGTGACCCCTGCTCATGGATGTTAGAGCTTGCCTCTATCATGGGTACACCCCCTCAGGGAGGGGGAGGGATGTCTGGAACCCTGACGGTACTTCCTGCATCCCTTCCCCCCTCCCCCTGTCTCTCTTTCTTTCTGGGTGCCGGTCTCTTGCCGCCTCTACTGTCGGCAATACCTGCCTCCTATTTGGTGACTTCCCTACCCTTGCCGCCAGCCCCCCGTGTACCGAGGGACTGCCGGCTGCCGCCGGCTACCACCGGCGGCTCTCCTACTCCTATCTAATCGTCCGCTTGCCGGTCGATCACCGGAGTGCCGGCATATCCTGCCGGCAACCCGATACTGCCTTTACCATCCTTATCCCAGTCACCAACCTGGCATCCTCCGACTGCCGGAGCCGCCGCTTCCTGCCGGCGTGCCGCCGTTGTGCCGGCGGCCGCCATCCTGGTATTTAACTGACTTTTGAAAATCGTCTGTTCTAATGCCAGAATCTATGCTGGAGCGAGCTCCGGCATGCCGGCGGCTTGCCGGATGCCCCGGAGGCGTCAAGAATACTTGCACCCCCTTACTGTAGCTATCATAAGACTAGGATAGCCCTATATCGCAAACAGATAAGCTGCTTCCGCTATTAAGATCAGTACCTAGTACTGCTCTATTAGTGATCATGCTGTCTCTTTGCATTCTTCTATTTCCAGCAGGCTATGTGCATCTTAGCGCGGCTGGTTGCCAGAAGCAGTTACCCTTTAATGAGGCCTTCTGGCTCTTACTGGGAACCGAATGAATTCGATCCCAATCTTGTCCTTGGTTTTCCATGGAATTCCAAAATACTAGGAATTCTAGGAAACTATATCCAATGATCTCGGTCATTTGGATTATCCAGGGACCAAGCTTATGGTAACCAGCCGGGCTGGATGCATGGAGCATGTTCTCCTTTACTGTTTTCATTCTCTATGCATCACACCTTCCTTAAGTTAAAATTAATGATTAATATTAACTTAGTTTAAGAGCCATTCTTATGACTCCCCCATACTCATTTTCTCTTTCTTCCACAGGAGGAGCAGATGAAGTGTGACTTCGCCTTCTGCGCTGTGAAACGCCCGCAGTTTTACGGGCATACGGCTTGCAGGACTCACGCCCCTTGTGCAGACAAGAAAGGGGACTTGAAGTTTTGGAATCCACTGGATTGTACGGTCTGCCAGGCCCACCTAGTTGAGGCCTTCCATAACCCTCCCTCAGCGGAGGTTAGAGACATTTCTCGTGAAAAGCTGCGCAAGTGGGTGCGTGGCTTTCAGAAAAATGCTACTGGACCGTACCTGGCCACCGAAGAACTGAGGTCCCTGTTGTTCCCTAAGGCCTCCTCTGACTCAGTGGTACCAAAAGATACAATCCCCACTGTCCAAATTACGGTGGAACCTGATGTGGTCATGGCTCAGTCCATGCACGAGTGTCGTTTAGATTCCGAGGATGATGAACAGATCTCAGACGTCTCGGAAGACACGGAGAAGACGCTTATGGCTCAAGGAGCCGAAGAGGACGAAGACAAGGTGGAGTACACCGAGTCGGAGCTTGGAGCTGCTCCCTCGTCCATCCCTCCTCCTACTCCTACACCGACGGAAATGTCTGTTCCGTCTACCTCCTCAACTCCGGATCCTTCCTCTTCTACCCAAGAACTGATCCAGCTGATTAGAGCCGTCATGGACGACAGGCTGAAGGAGAACCAGGAGTCCATCAGGTCGATGATTGGATCCAGAGAACCGAAGAAGATTTCGGTCAAGGATCTCCCAGCTTGCTCTCATGCCAACCCGTGGAGGTATGCAGAGCATATGGTTATTGCGACCGGCAGAATCTTTGTTAGTGACAAGATCGGCACGGTCCCGTTGGAAGATGTGGAGTTCTTCCCAAGCTTCGAGGCCTACCCGGACTGTTACATCCGGCTTCGTTCCGAACCTGCCTCGAAGGAAGAGACCGAACCTAAAGAAGAGATAGTGTTCGATCTCGCAAAGGCCCAGGCTATGCTAGCCTCCGCATTTAAGAGTAGGGGCTTTACCTGCTCTAAGCTTCCGGCTTTGAGCAAGAAGCATCCTACGTACGTTGCACCTGACAATGCGGTTCTTCCTTTCTTGGAAAAGGCCTTAGCCGCATGCCTTAAAGCGGCGGAAGAAGGGAAACCCTGCCCTGCACTGGAGGAGTGCAGACCCTTCTCCATCGTGACCCCCCCTGACGCTCGACACTGGAAAGATGTTCAGCATACTTTCGTCGTGGGAAGGCTCGATCCTGACGTCGCCGGACGTCAGTTTAATGAAGACCTCCCTAAGCTCAACGATCATCTCCTTCGCCGGGAACAAGACACGAAGGAGAGGCTTGCGGCATCTCTTTCTCATCAAGTCCAACTGGATGTGATGGCCTGTGACACAAGAGTACCAGATCACTACATGGTACTAGCCAAATCCCACTTACTGACAGTAATGAAGGACTTGTACCACTTCATAAAGGCTCGTAGAGCCTGTCGTGAATTCGTGTTTACCGGTGCCACCGTGAAACACGAACCCCGGAGGCTGATTTCCTCCAACATCTGGGGAAAGCACCTGTTTCCTTCTGACCTGGTCAAGGAAATAACTGACAGAGCCGCCACGGAGAATAGGAACCTTCTCCACAAGTGGGGCATGTCCAGAAAAAGGAAACCCTCTCAGGACGAAGGACCTCAGCCTAAGAGAAAACCTCAAAAACCAAAACCCCAGCAACGACGTCAGTTTCCGGGACCCGCTACCTCCCAAGTGGTTGCCCAACCACAACAGACCTTTCAATTGGTCCCCCAACCGGTGTTGTCACAGTCACCGGTCTTCACCCCTGCCTTTGAGCAACCATCCACTACCTTTCATGCCAGAGATAGAGGCTCGTTCAGGGGTGCAAGCAGAGACGCATCTCGTCGTCCCTCCAGAGGTAGAGGAGGAAAGGGAGCTAGCGGCCGAGGCAACAAGTCCTCGGGACACCAGAAGCAATGAAGTGCTTCCGGTGGGAGGAAGACTCCGCCAATTCCAGGATCGTTGGACCTTCGATCCCTGGGCACACAGCATCATCAAGAACGGTCTAGGCTGGAGTTGGACGCAACCACCCCCAATCTTCCAGCGGTTCTTCCAGCAATCGACCCCCATTCTGGAAGAATATGTTCTAGACCTCTTGGACAAGAAGGTGATAAGGAAGGTAAAGTCCACCAGGTTCCAAGGGAGACTGTTTTGCGTTCCCAAGAAGGACTCAGACAAACTCAGAGTCATTCTGGACTTATCCCCCCTCAACAAGTTCATAGAGAACAACAAATTCAAGATGCTGACGCTTCAACAAATAAGGACCCTTCTGCCTCAAGGTTCCTACACGGTCTCTATAGACCTGGCGGATGCCTATTGGCACATTCCAATGAACCATCACGCTTCCTCCTACCTAGGATTTCGACTCCAAAGGAAAAGCTACGCCTTCCGGGCCATGCCATTCGGCCTCAATGTGGCCCCGCGGATCTTCACAAAACTGGCGGATGCCATAGTACAACAGCTCCGCCTAAGAAACGTCCAGGTGATGGCCTACCTCGACGACTGGCTAGTATGGGCTCCATCGCCCGAAGAGTGTGCAAAGTCTTGCAACGAAGTTACCCAGTACCTAGAACACCTGGGATTCAAGATCAACGAGAAGAAATCTCGCCTCTCTCCAGCTCAGAAGTTTCAGTGGTTGGGAATCCACTGGAATCTTCAGTCACACCGCCTTTCCATCCCCCAGAAGAAAAGGAAGGAAATAGCAGGGTCTGTCAAGCGACTACTGAAATCCAAACGCATTTCAAGACGACAGCAGGAACGAGTTCTAGGCTCTCTACAATTCGCCTCAGTGACAAACCCAGTGCTTCGTGCACAGCTAAAGGATGCCGCGGGAGTCTGGAGACGCTCGGCATCCATCGCTCGAAGAGACCTCAAGAGACTGCTTCCAAACAGACTTCGACGCCTCCTAAAGCCGTGGTCGGAAGCAAAGGCCCTGAAAAGGTCCATTCCTCTCCAACACCCTCCTCCATCACTCAACATCCACACGGATGCCTCACTGGAAGGCTGGGGAGGTCACTCCCACCTGAAACAGGCTCAAGGGACCTGGTCTCCACTATTCAAGACGTTCCACATAAACATCTTGGAGGCCATGGCGGTCCTTCTAACTCTGAAGAAGTTATCCCCGCCGCCCTCAATCCACATCCGTCTAACCCTAGACAACTCGGTGGTAGTTCGTTGTCTCAATCGCCAAGGCTCAAGATCGCCCCAGATAAATCAGGTGCTTCTCCCAATCTTCCGTCTGGCGGAGAAGAAGAAGTGGCACCTGTCTGCAGTTCACCTACAAGGATTCCGCAATGTGACAGCGGATGCTCTATCTCGGACAAACCCGATAGAGTCGGAATGGTCTCTAGACGCAAGATCGTTCTCCTTCATCTCTCACCAAGTCCCAGAACTTCAGATAGATCTCTTTGCAACGAGCGACAACAATCAACTTCCTCTGTACGTAGCCCCGTACGAGGACCCCAAAGCAGAAGCGGTGGACGCCATGTCACTGGACTGGAACAGATGGTCCAAGATATACCTGTTCCCTCCCACCAACCTTCTGTTGAAAGTCCTCTCCAAACTGAGAACCTTCAAAGGGACAGCGGCCCTAGTGGCTCCCAAGTGGCCCCGGAGCAACTGGTACCCCCTGGTCCTGGAGCTGCAGCCCAAGCTGATCCCTCTCCCGGGCCCAGTTCTCTCTCAACAAGTACAGAAGTCGACTGTCTTCGCTTCATCATCGAAAATCAAGGACCTTCATCTCATGATTTTCTCTCCCTTGCCGCAAAGAAGAGGTTTGGGATCTCGAAGAAAAGTCTAGACTTCCTAGAGGAATACAAGACCGAATCCACGAGACGGCAATATGAATCATCCTGGAGGAAATGGGTCTCCTTTGTCAAAGCAAAAAATCCTAAAGAAATCACCATTGATTTCTGTATGTCCTTCTTCATTCACCTTCATGGACAAGGATTAGCAGCCAATACGATTTCAACCTGCAAATCGGCCTTGACTAGACCAATTCTATATGCTTTCCAAATTGATCTGTCCAACGACATCTTTAACAAATTACCAAAAGCATGTGCTCGCCTACGCCCAGCACCCCCTCCGAAACCGATCTCCTGGTCACTAGACAAAGTACTCCATTTCGCCTCAAACTTGGACAACGATTCATGCCCCCTCAAGGATCTGACTCAGAAAGTTATATTTTTATTTGCTCTCGCTTCGGGAGCTCGAGTCAGCGAAATAGTGGCATTATCGAGAGAAGAGGGACACATCCTGTTTGCCGATTCAGGAGAAGTGACCCTCTCCCCTGATCCGACGTTTCTCGCTAAAAACGAATTACCCACCAAAAGATGGGGCCCTTGGAGAATATGCCCCCTGAAGGAGGATGTCTCTCTATGTCCAGTAGAGAGTCTCAAGGTCTATCTTCGCAGAACTTCGAACTTTGGTGGAGGCCAACTCTTCAAAGGAGAAACATCGGGCAGCGACCTGTCACTGAAACAATTAAGAGCGAAAATCACCTTCTTCATTCGCAGAGCGGATCCGAACAGTACACCCGCTGGTCATGATCCTAGAAAAGTGGCATCATCTCTGAACTTCTTTCAGAGCATGGACTTTGAAAGCCTTAAAAATTTTACGGGCTGGAAGTCCTCGCGTGTTTTCTTTAAACATTATGCGAAACAAGTGCACGAAGTCAAACATTTTGTGGTAGCCGCAGGTAGTGTTATGAAACCTGCACCTAACTCTGCGTAGAACAGTGAGTTACTTGGGACTCTAACTCTTCGGGTGCCTATG
Source organism: Palaemon carinicauda (assembly GCF_036898095.1). Lineage (NCBI taxonomy): Eukaryota > Metazoa > Arthropoda > Malacostraca > Decapoda > Palaemonidae > Palaemon > Palaemon carinicauda. The sequence goes on from NC_090756.1 coordinate 28,117,938, forward strand.
TTGACCCTCGAGCGATTCATAGTGATGTCTAAAAACACTTAGTGCTTTTATAACTGTTCTTATCCCAGGTGAAATGTCATAGTGTCACACAAGTGCCGCATGCCTTGAGCATGATGTGTTGTTTAAAGACTTGCGTTCCTCGAGAACGAGTACCTACTAATCCTGAAATTCCTTTTCAGATTCAAGAGCAAGCCTTTATTTCTATGTACATTATTATTACTGTAAATGAACTTTACTTTTGCTGTAAATTATTTAATTTCTGCATTGTGAAATAAAATTTCTATTTTATTACTTATGCGTCTCTTTCAGCTCCTACCTACTATGAAATACATACTGTCATAGTTTTATTTATTCCTCCTCTCTTATGGTCATGAAGAATTTAAGATGTCTAATCCTAAATTATATTCACCCTGTCTCAGTAAGGTTCCTACACGAATACTTACCTCTGATAACCAAGAGATGAACTCTATACACAGTGCCCAACCACCACTGGCCTAATTCAGAATGTTCCTATACAAATATCAAACATTCTGCTTCATCTCTAAGTTCTTCAAAGTTCTTCTGTCAGGATGAATAGCCCTTCAATACCACTTTGACGTCGGCATAGCCCATGGGAACTTCCTACCAATGGGGGGCAGGATACTTCGTTCCTATGGTTCTTTACCTAAGATTACTTTGCTGTTTTGTCAATGCCTAGGCACTTAACACTGGGGGAAAATCTACCACGATACATTGATTCTCTGGTACTCTTCCATCAGGACGCCATGGCTTGAGCCCAAAAAACGGATTTTGAGCGAAGCGAAAAATCTATTTTTGGGTGAGATAGCCATGGCGTCCTGATGGACCCTCCCTACTACTTCGTCCAGTTTTGTTCCCACCCTACACAATTGTATCATGGTGATGGGCAGCAACTGGCGTCAGGATAAAGACGGGCGTGACGTCATTAGAGCAATGACGTCCGTTTGTTTACGTCTCGAGTATCAGTAGTAGCCACGAGTGAGATTAGCTGTGGAACGGCTCCCAGCTATTCTCAGCCCTTACACACCGAAGCATTAACTCTGTTCGGGGTGGAGATAGCTATGTGGCACGTTCAGACATGCGTGTCCCCTGTTGTATTACGATGTCTTAAAGGGAAACCTTTGAGATACTCGCTCCAGAAGTTAGAATTCTGTGATAACCTGTGGTTAAATTCTCTGGGAATATCTTAGTAGTCTTATACCCAAGGAAGCTACCAAACAGGAACCTTCCATCAGGACGCCATGGCTATCTCACCCAAAAATAGATTTTTCGCTTCGCTCAAAATCCGTTATATATATATATGTATATATATATATATATGTATATATATATATATATATATATATATATATATATATATATTATGAACCCACAAAATCATGTAGAAAATATTGGAGTGTCATAGCTAAACAATTCCTTCCATTAACAGCTATATTTGATTATTTTAACATTAGTCCTGTTCAAGTTACCGAAGAACGAAAAAAATAATTTCAATTATGTTTTTATGTTAAAAAATATTGATAAAAACACCATACATGAGTTATACCCACATAAAGGACGTTCAGAGAGAGAGAGAGAGAGAGAGAGAGAGAGAGAGAGAGAGAGAGAGAGAGAGAGAGAGAGAGAGAGAGAGAGAGAGAGAGAGAGATCAAATGGTTTGAGCCTACTCAAGTTAATGAAGTAATGTAACAGCACATTAACTCCTTTTTAGACATTTATGCATATCAAAATATTGTTTGTCCATATTATGCAATGTTTCCAATAGAAATTATTATATTATGCTCCCTAAAGCTTATCGTTATTTTTCAGATGATAGACCGACTGCTAAAAACTACTTACAGTTTATAGATATTCATTGAATGTAACATTTCGTGATACGTGAGGATACTTTATTGTAAAATATTTCCCAAATTATTCAGATTCAGGGGTATGCGCCGTTTCAGTCTTTAGACTCTAAGCCACTTTATTTAACATTCCCATTGTTGAGCTTTGTCATTTCACCGTCTGCTATCTTGGCCTTGAGGGATTAGCATTGCCATTTGAACTAAAATCTTAAACATTTATACTAAAATCTTTACTACATTGCTTATTCAATCTTTATCGTAATTGCTTTATTCACTTGATAATTATCGAAACTAAATGGCAAAATTGGAGATAGTTATTACAGGATATAAATAACGGGATTATTTTGTTAGAATCAAATGCTTATCCAAATAATGGGTGATTTTGGGGGAAAATAACTATAATTGCTTTTGGGCGTTTGGAGGATTTGCTTCCTTAAGGATCCGTATACCAACATTTGTCCGGCTGCATATAGTTTGATCATTATATTTTATACTCCTCTATATACGTTAAATGCTCTGTAGGAAAATTTAACCAGCTGCTTTAAAATTGACTAAGATATTTTCGTTAACTGGAATAATGATAGAGGAATGGGATATATATTGTATAAACAATCTGAGTGCCACCACTTACTCATGGAAGCATGCTTCACAATGCATTTTCTTTTTTTTTACTTCGATGTAGAATGGAAAAACTAAGATAGAGAAAAATGAAATACAGATCTCCAAATGCCTTATTCTGGAATCCAGCTGATAAATATCTTGGTTTGGTGTCACACAAATATCAAATAGTTCCAAGTTGGAATGGTCAAGTGAAGGTGTTTCTGCTGCCGCTTGGGAGAGATTTCTTTTATGGAGGCACAGTGAGAAGCTAAGAACCAAAGTTGACGCCCTAAGACGAGCACTGAGGCAGAAGGGCATTAATTTTAAAGATAATATTTAATAAATAAATGAATAAATAATGATAAAAAGAAACACAAATATTAAATAATGAATCAAGGGACAGAGGAAGAAGCTCCGGAAATAAAATCTAAAGAATGAGAGAAAATATTTAGGAATCCAAGAGTATCGCTCCTCAGTTGTATAAGTTAGTGATTGAAAGGGCAATCAAACTTTTATTTCCGAGATATTTTAATATTTGGTTTTCCCTTTCCCCTACTCACGGCACCAGCTGTAGAAATTCTGGTTTAACTAATACCCTGATAGGCTGAGGAGTTGGTATGGATAGATTTTGCTCGAACAACCCGAACTAGAGCTTCACGGATAGTAATGCATTTTTCGCTTGTTAAGCGCCCATCTACCTGGCGTAATTTACCCGGTCAAGAGACCTACATCTAGCACCCCATAGCTGGGCTAATTTGGGACCTTGATCACTGTAAATAAGGACTTTATCATACAAAGCTAAGCCTATTTGAATCAAGATTATAAGACCTTTGTGCATGAAATTGACAAGTTGGTTTGATCTCAAAGCTGTTTAATTTCTCAAGATAAAGCTACTAGCAATTATATAATCATTGATAACTTACAACCAGGGTATTAGAATGGGAAATAATTTCGTGCTTATGCCATCTATTCGTGTATATTTTCAGGAAAAATTATAGGAGAATTAATTTTCGGAAAATAGGTATATCATAGTTTCGTGACAAAATTTCTGAAAATTATGTCGTTCCGAGACTGATTTGTCAATAAAACAAATTTTTTAAACCCTTTGCCAGAATGTGATAGCGTCCTCATCTACCTCAATATAAGTTATTTTCGATTCAAAATAATAAATTGTGATTGTATTCAAGGTGCTTTGCAGTCATCAGTATCTATTATATCCATCATCGATTATCTATTATGCAAAATTAATACTTACATTTCGATACTTATCGACCTTCCATCAACAGGAGCTATTTTATTCTACTGCTGCTATCTTTTACAAATCAACTAATAATGAATTAGGTTAGCCAAATTTACTAGAACATTGACGGGTATCAAATAAATCTCAGGGAATGATACAATATCTTAAAGGCTGTATCATGAATCTACAAGCAGCCTGTCTCCACAACCCCTAAAACAGAAATGACTTTCCTATTTGCTCAGTGTCGGAATGGCCTGGGCAGGGGGGGTTGAAGGAGAACACCCCCCCCCCCCTCCCTTCCCTGGAAAGTGTCTACTTGGTCCCTCTTACGAAAAAAGTAGCAATTGAAAAATAATGGTGAATATATATATATATATATATATATATATATATATATATATATATATATATATATATATATATATGTGTGTGTGTGTGTGTGTGTGTGTGTGTATGTGTGTGTTTTGTATTTGTATTGAAAAGTTGAGACATCAAATGATTATACAGGATTGAAATATGGCAACTCGATTTGTAACATTTGTATACTTTTGCTAACAAAGACGGCCCTTTACTGTCTGATTCGCTAAGGTTTGAGAATGCTCCGCCCATTTCGTAGAAGTTGTAAGAACAGTAACACCTTGTCCGTTTTGTCATGGGAACACTAGAGACATCTGACGAAAGATTTCCCCTGAGTGTCGGCGTTCTTTTGATTCTAACTGTACACACAAACGAACGAGAGCGACAACAACTGTCAGGTAGAAAGAGATAAAATAAATGAAAACACTGCTAATGTTAGCATAATACGTTAACATTGCCACAGATCTATGTTGGCAGCTCTGGTTACCGTATTTTTTCATGAGACATAGCCTTTGCAACGACACCTTCAAAGTTTATCTAATTATACTATTTTGTCTTTTCCACAGTTTATTATACATGCAAGAAGGTAATGTATCGAGAAGAAAAGGTTTGTTTTACGTTTATATATAGTTTCCCCAGTATGTTTTCCCCACCCAAAACCATGAGTTCCCACTGGGGGTCCCACATTATCGTAGGATATAGCTATATATGTATATTTTTCTGAAACTACTCATTTGCGACGGGAACGAGTGTCCTTTTTGAAGAGCGTCATTTTTTCTAAAAGAAAACTTATTTTTTTCCTAGGTTACATTGCCTATCACTTCACTCACGTTACGATAACGTTAGCTCTGTTATGAAAACATTATATATAATGGTTCTCGTTCCGCCATTAGCTCGCTTCGCTCCCATGAAAATGAAACAAGCTCATATGCACTGGCAAGCGGCAATGTTTAGCTGCGCACGCTAACATTAGTAATGTTACGCTAACATTACCAACGTTAAATATAATGGTTCTTGTTCCTCACTTACGATCACAGGAAAATAAAACATCAACCTTGTAAGCACTGGCAAGCGGTAATGTTGAGCTTCACACTAACAAAATATAGTAAAACTAACACATTAAAGTTAAAGAAATTAATGACTTATGACCGTGACAACGTAACTTGTGGGTCACAGGGGTGTTGTGACCGAGTCTGTGGCGTCCTAACTGCTTTGCCTTAGTTTAGTAATGCACTTGGAACACTAAAAGTTGGTATATTACATTACGAGATTTAAGAAAATTATCAACATTGGAATTCACCAAATTCCTTTCAAGTATGGATTACTGAAGTCTTTAAAATTTTCTAAAACTTCGATCATAAAATACGCAAAAAGACGTCACTTGAACTAACAAAGACCTGACTTTGGCAAAGGTTTCCACGGAAAAATGTTTGTAGGAAGGGGGGGGTAGGGAAATATTAAACCCCCTGTGCAAACTTTACATAAGTATGGGTTCGTGATTGGTTAACGGAAAAGCAACGGAGTCTAGAGAGTAAACATGAATGAACAGAATGGGAAACTTGTCAGGAGCAAGTATTTATGTGAAATCTGGGAGTGACAAGGTAATAACAAAATGTATAAAAGTAAAATAGAAAGATAAAATAAAGTATGATAAATATCATTTGATGGGTATATAAAATGTGATGATTTTATAAGGTATCGGATAACAACACGAGAAATACTGGGGTCAAACGTAATATGTATACGAGGGTATTACATAAAATGAATGGTATAGTTGAACTGGATCAAGTAAGACTTGAACAGAGCTGGTGGAAAAGACGATTAATTATATTTCACGATTAGAGAAGAAAAAAACCTATTGGTGGAGGAAAAGTCTCTGCGCAGGGAGGCGGGGTTTTTGCGCAGGTTGAAACCTGCTATGTACAGTTAGAATCAAAAGAACGCCGACACTCAGAGGAAATCTTTCGTCAGATGTCTCTAGTGCTCCCATGACAAAACGGACAATGAGTTGCTCCTCTTACTACTGCTACGAAATGGGCGGAGCCTTCTCCAACCTTGGTGAATCAAAGACAGTAAACGGCTGTCTTTGTTAGAGCAAGCATTGAGATGTTACAAATCGAGTTGCCATATTTCATTCTCAGTTATCATTTGACGTCTCAAATATCCACTACAAATACTGAATACACAAACACACACACACTCACACACGCACACACATATATATATATATATATATATATATATATATATATATATATATATATATATATATATATATATATATGTATATATATACATATATGTATATATATACATATATACATATATGTATATATACATATATACATATATGTATATATATACATATATACATATATGTATATATACATATATACATATATACATATATATATATATATATATATATATATATATATATAAATATATATATATATATATATATATATATATACTATATATATATATATATATATATACACTATATATATATATATATGTATGTATATATATATATATATATATATATATATATATATATATATATTATGAACCCACAAAATCATGTAGAAAATATTGGAGTGTCATAGCTAAACAATTCCTTCCATTAACAGCTATATTTGATTATTTTAACATTAGTCCTGTTCAAGTTACCGAAGAACGAAAAAAATAATTTCAATTATGTTTTTATGTTAAAAAATATTGATAAAAACACCATACATGAGTTATACCCACATAAAGGACGTTCAGAGAGAGAGAGAGAGAGAGAGAGAGAGAGAGAGAGAGAGAGAGAGAGAGAGAGAGAGAGATCAAATGGTTTGAGCCTACTCAAGTTAATGAAGTAATGTAACAGCACATTAACTCCTTTTTAGACATTTATGCATATCAAAATATTGTTTGTCCATATTATGCAATGTTTCCAATAGAAATTATTATATTATGCTCCCTAAAGCTTATCGTTATTTTTCAGATGATAGACCGACTGCTAAAAACTACTTACAGTTTATAGATATTCATTGAATGTAACATTTCGTGATACGTGAGGATACTTTATTGTAAAATATTTCCCAAATTATTCAGATTCAGGGGTATGCGCCGTTTCAGTCTTTAGACTCTAAGCCACTTTATTTAACATTCCCATTGTTGAGCTTTGTCATTTCACCGTCTGCTATCTTGGCCTTGAGGGATTAGCATTGCCATTTGAACTAAAATCTTAAACATTTATACTAAAATCTTTACTACATTGCTTATTCAATCTTTATCGTAATTGCTTTATTCACTTGATAATTATCGAAACTAAATGGCAAAATTGGAGATAGTTATTACAGGATATAAATAACGGGATTATTTTGTTAGAATCAAATGCTTATCCAAATAATGGGTGATTTTGGGGGAAAATAACTATAATTGCTTTTGGGCGTTTGGAGGATTTGCTTCCTTAAGGATCCGTATACCAACATTTGTCCGGCTGCATATAGTTTGATCATTATATTTTATACTCCTCTATATACGTTAAATGCTCTGTAGGAAAATTTAACCAGCTGCTTTAAAATTGACTAAGATATTTTCGTTAACTGGAATAATGATAGAGGAATGGGATATATATTGTATAAACAATCTGAGGGCCACCACTTACTCATGGAAGCATGCTTCACAATGCATTTTCTTTTTTTTTACTTCGATGTAGAATGGAAAAACTAAGATAGAGAAAAATGAAATACAGATCTCCAAATGCCTTATTCTGGAATCCAGCTGATAAATATCTTGTTTTGGTGTCACACAAATATCAAATAGTTCCAAGTTGGAATGGTCAAGTGAAGGTGTTTCTGCTGCCGCTTGGGAGAGATTTCTTTTATGGAGGCACAGTGAGAAGCTAAGAACCAAAGTTGACGCCCTAAGACGAGCACTGAGGCAGAAGGGCATTAATTTTAAAGATAATATTTAATAAATAAATGAATAAATAATGATAAAAAGAAACACAAATATTAAATAATGAATCAAGGGACAGAGGAAGAAGCTCCGGAAATAAAATCTAAAGAATGAGAGAAAATATTTAGGAATCCAAGAGTATCGCTCCTCAGTTGTATAAGTTAGTGATTGAAAGGGCAATCAAACTTTTATTTCCGAGATATTTTAATATTTGGTTTTCCCTTTCCCCTACTCACGGCACCAGCTGTAGAAATTCTGGTTTAACTAATACCCTGATAGGCTGAGGAGTTGGTATGGATAGATTTTGCTCGAACAACCCGAACTAGAGCTTCACGGATAGTAATGCATTTTTCGCTTGTTAAGCGCCCATCTACCTGGCGTAATTTACCCGGTCAAGAGACCTACATCTAGCACCCCATAGCTGGGCTAATTTGGGACCTTGATCACTGTAAATAAGGACTTTATCATACAAAGCTAAGCCTATTTGAATCAAGATTATAAGACCTTTGTGCATGAAATTGACAAGAAGTTGGTTTGATCTCAAAGCTGTTTAATTTCTCAAGATAAAGCTACTAGCAATTATATAATCATTGATATATTAGAATGGGAAATAATTTCGTGCTTATGCCATCTATTCGTGTATATTTTCAGGAAAAATTATAGGAGAATTAATTTTCGGAAAATAGGTATATCATAGTTTCGTGACAAAATTTCTGAAAATTATGTCGTTCTGAGACTGATTTGTCAATAAAACAAATTTTTTAAACCCTTTGCCAGAATGTGATAGCGTCCTCATCTACCTCAATATAAGTTATTTTCGATTCAAAATAATAAATTGTGATTGTATTCAAGGTGCTTTGCAGTCATCAGTATCTATTATATCCATCATCGATTATCTATTATGCAAAATTAATACTTACATTTCGATACTTATCGACCTTCCATCAACAGGAGCTATTTTATTCTACTGCTGCTATCTTTTACAAATCAACTAATAATGAATTAGGTTAGCCAAATTTACTAGAACATTGACGGGTATCAAATAAATCTCAGGGAATGATACAATATCTTAAAGGCTGTATCATGAATCTACAAGCAGCCTGTCTCCACAACCCCTAAAACAGAAATGACTTTCCTATTTGCTCAGTGTCGGAATGGCCTGGGCAGGGGGGGTTGAAGGAGAACACCCCCCCCCCCCTCCCTTCCCTGGAAAGTGTCTACTTGGTCCCTCTTACGAAAAAAGTAGCAATTGAAAAATAATGGTGAATATATATATATATATATATATATATATATATATATATATATATATATATATATATATATATGTGTGTGTGTGTGTGTGTGTGTGTGTGTATGTGTGTGTTTTGTATTTGTATTGAAAAGTTGAGACATCAAATGATTATACAGGATTGAAATATGGCAACTCGATTTGTAACATTTGTATACTTTTGCTAACAAAGACGGCCCTTTACTGTCTGATTCGCTAAGGTTTGAGAATGCTCCGCCCATTTCGTAGAAGTTGTAAGAACAGTAACACCTTGTCCGTTTTGTCATGGGAACACTAGAGACATCTGACGAAAGATTTCCCCTGAGTGTCGGCGTTCTTTTGATTCTAACTGTACAAACAAACGAACGAGAGCGACAACAACTGTCAGGTAGAAAGAGATAAAATAAATGAAAACACTGCTAATGTTAGCATAATACGTTAACATTGCCACAGATCTATGTTGGCAGCTCTGGTTACCGTATTTTTTCATGAGACATAGCCTTTGCAACGACACCTTCAAAGTTTATCTAATTATACTATTTTGTCTTTTCCTCAGTTTATTATACATGCAAGAACGTAATGTATCGAGAAGAAAAGGCTTGTTTTACGTTTACATGTCGTTTCCCCAGTATGTTTTCCCCACCCAAAATCCCGAGTTCCCACTGGGGGTCCCCCATTATCGTAGGACATATATATATATATATATATATATATATAGCTGAAACTATATACAGTATTCATTTGCGACGGAAAAGTATTTTCGGAGCATATATTTTTCTATAAGAAAAAGTATTTTTTCTCAAGTTACATTGCCCTGTAATACAGTAAAATACCCAGAAAATGATGGACATACCTGTTTAAACTATATATGCAAGAAACACGAGCGTCAAACTACCCCCCAGAACAGCTATTGAAGACATGGTAATTCAAGTCAGGTTAGGTCTGACACATTATTATTACTAGCCAAGCTACAACCCTAGTTGGAAAAGCAAGATGTTATAAGCCCAAGGGCTCCAATAGAGAAAAATAGCCCAGTGAGGCAAGGAAATAAGGAGATGAATAAATGAGAATAAATTAACAAATTCTAAAAACTATCGTCTTTTAGACTGGTGAATCTCTTTGCAAATAAATTAATGACAGTTCATTCATATTAAAGAACAATATCAATTTTACCTTAGCATAGAAAACGGGATAACTCCATTTTCTACTGATTAGCCCAAGTCTGCTTAACCTATTTTAGTCTCGAACAAATTTCCAATGATCTAAACCAGATATGTAGAATCCTCATAATTCATACAACGATATTATCTATTTACTTAAATTCCTAAATATTAAAAGGCTATACAAACCACTTACAGCCTATGGAACCTACCAAACATTTCTGCATTGCAAAAAATTACCCAATTGCACAATAAAGCACCAGGCCTATTCATACCTTAGGCATAATATCCAAATGCAAAAAAAAATGCCGGTCAAATAACACAGTCAACAGTACCGGTGTAAATAAACTGGTATAACCGGTTCGACCAATTTAACAAATGCCGGCTTACCGACACCATATATTCCTGAATACCACCACAATTATGTGGCAAATATAATTACCTGTAATTCGCCGACCGTTTGTCAATTACAGACGAGGAAACTGTTTTTTAAAAAAGCTTGAGGAAGAGGTAGGCGGTGGCGGTAAATCACTCACAGACAATGGCGATAATGGCGGGCCGGGCCGCTCTCTTCAAGGAAGACAAGGAAAGAAGTAGGTCCAATCAGGGTTGCCAGTTTGGCCTTTTTTCCGGCCAAAAAAAAAAAACTCAAATTTGACCTTTTGTATTTAAATAGGTTGGCCTTTAGTAATATGAAAAAAGCCGAGCCTTAAATACTATATTTTTGACCTTTTTCTATTAATGGGTTGACCTTTTAAAGCCTCTGTTGATTAGAAATTGACCTTTTCTCATTTAGAAAACCTGGCAACCCTGGTTCCAATACTTCTCCATGGCGGGATTCTGGTTCCAATACTTCTCCATGGCGGGAATTTAACCTTAAACTCTTCTCATTATCTAATATAATATTTACTACAATATATACCGATTTTATAGCTTCTAGAGAGAGAGAGAGAGAGAGAGAGAGAGAGAGAGAGAGAGAGAGAGAGAGAGAGAGAGAGAGGCTAATATACTTTTTAGAAGAGTTGCAATGTATGTTTGTGTGTGTGTGTGTGTTACCTTTATGGTTAAAATCACCGTTCCTTGGTTAAAATAATCATAATAAGTGACAATTACCATTTATCGCAAAGACTATTTTACGCAATGCATGTTCAATGTAAACATAGAAATATAAAATATATATAATTATATATATTTTCTTTGAAGTATGGTTCAAATATTTGCGTTTTTTTCCCAATAACTGTGAGGAAATATTCAAATATATGAAAATTTCTGGCAACTTCTCATAATACTATCTATTATATAAAAATTATATTTCTCGTTTATAAAAAATAATTAATGAAAATTATTATTATTATTATTATTACTAGCCAAGCTACAACTCTAGTTGGAAAAGCAAGATGCTATAAGCCCAAGGGCTCCAATAAGGAAAAATAGCCCGGTGAGGAAAGGAAATAAGGATATAAATAAATGAAGAGAACAAATTAACAATAAATCATTCTAAAACAGTAACAACGTCAAAATAGATATTCCATATATAAACTATTAAGAACGTCAAAAATAGATATGCCATACATAAACTATAAAAAGACTCATGTCAGCCTGATCAACATAAAAACATTTGCTCCAACTTTAAACTTTTGAAGTTCTACTGATTCAACTACCCGATTATTATTATCCTTATTATTACTTGCTAAGCTACAACCCTAGTTGGAAAAGCAGGATGCTATAAGCCCAGGGGCTCCAACAGGGAAAATAGCTCGGTGAGGAAAGGAAACAATGAAAAATAAAATATTCTAAGAGGAGTAACATCAGCAAAGTAAATATCTCCTATATAAACAATATAAAAAAACAAGAGGAAGAGAAATAAGATAGAATAGTGTGCCCGAGTGTACCCTCAAGCAAGAGAAATCTAACCCAAGACAGTGGAAGACCATGGTACTGAGGCTATGGCACGACCCAAGACTAGAGAACAATGGTTTGATTTTGGAGTGTCCTTCTCCTAGAATAGCTGCTTACCATAGCTAAAGAGTCTCTTCTACCCTTAGAAAGGGGAAAGTGGCCACTGGATAATTACAGTGCAGTAGTTAACCCCTTGGGTAAAAAAGAATTGTTTAGTAACCTCTGTGTTGTCAGGTGTATGAGGACAGCAGAATATGTAAAGAATATGCCAGACTATTTAGTGTATGTGTAGGCAAATGAACCGTAACTAGAGAGCAGTATCTAATGTCTGGCCAGTCAAAAGACGCCATAAATCTCTAGTGGTAGTATCTCAACTGGTGGCTGGTGCACTGGCCAACCTACTACCTACGATTAGGAAGATCATTCCACAACTTGGTCACAGCTGGAATAAAACTTCTAGAATACTGTGTAGCATTGAGCCTCATGATGGAGAAGGCCTGACTATTAGAATTAACTGCCTGCCTAGTATTACGAACATGATAGAATTGTCCAGGGAGATCTGAATGTAAAGGATGGTCAGAGTTATGAAAAATCTTATGCAAAAAGCTTAAGGGTACCACTGAAGAAATATTAATTATGCAACATATGAATAATCTTTAAATGAATGAAAAATCATTTCTATAGGTATTTGATCCTCAAAACCTACAATATTTCAAGTTTTTTTTCGGATTTTGGATTTACCTTCGAAATTTTACATGGGAAACAAAACTAAAATGGCCGCTCATTTTGATCATATTTGTGTAAATAGTGAAATGAATAATTTCACATCTACTGTAGGTATATATAAGTTAAATTTCTATCATTAAACCAGAAATTAATCAAAATAAATAGAATAGGTAGTGATTCATATTCGAACTTAGCTGATAGCTATTGTGTAAATGTTAAAAATAAGCATATTAAATTAATTTCGATTAATGAAATCACTTAAATTAAACTCTCTCTCTCTCTCTCTCTCTCTCTCTCTTCCAGAATTTGATCTCCTCATTCCAGTCACTCTCTCTCTCTCTCTCTCTCTCTCTCTCTCTCTCTCTCTCTCTCTTCCAGAATTTGATATCCTCATTCCAGTCTCTCTCTCTCTCTCTCTCTCTCTCTCTCTCTCTCTTCCAGAATTTGATCTCCTCATTCCAGTCTCTCTCTCTCTCTCTCTCTCTCTCTCTCTCTCTAAGCGAAAACCGAAAAATCTTGTATATCATCTTTTAAACCTGAATCTAATCAACTTTTAAGGGAATTTCCCAATTTTGTTTGGTAGAATCAGAAGCAGACGAATTCTGTAAATTTCTTTGACCAAATAATAATAATAATAATAATATCTTCAAATGTCTTTTTATTACAGTGAAATGGGATATCAATAGTACAGAATACTAATTATACTAACAATCATTATTTCAACGACGCTATTAATGAGTCAATATTTAATAAAGGAAAATTTAAATAGCTTAAACAATAACTAATTAGCTATTGACGATGATAGCCTTAAGAAAAATGTTTCTAAGAGGTCTTTTTCATAGCATTTTTAATATATATTTTTTTCCTCACAACCTATGTTTCGACCGAAAATAAAAATAAAATGTTTTTTGCAATGAATAATTAAGATTTGCTGGATGAACAAAATGATTTCCAGAGACCATTTCTTTGTTATTCGTTTTTATGTCCATTATATATGAATTATTTCATTTTTCGTATAACTCATATTGATAAAAGGAAGAGATTTTAGACTTATTATATTTCAGGAATTCAGACAGTGAATCTAAATCAGTCCACTGAGGAACTCTCTCTTTCTCTCTCTCTCTCTCTCCCGTATATGATCGAGATCGGTCATACATTATTCTCTCTCTCTCTCTCTCTCTCTCTCTCTCTCTCTCTCTCTCTCTCTCTCTCTCTCTCTCGTACATGTACGGTCTGATAGTTTTATCTATTTTCTCTTTCATCTAAGCGACCAACTTAAGAGCAATAATTAAACTTCACTCTCATTAATAGGTCTCTCTCTCTCTCTCTCTCTCTCTCTCTCTCTCTCTCTCTCTCGTACATATTATACAGTCTCAGTTAAATCTCTTTTCTCTTTCTAATCCAAGCGATGAACTTAAGAGTAATAATTAAACTTCAATCTCAGTACAGCGACGCCTGATATATAAGTTAATTCATTTCAGCCTTTAATACTTCCTATTAATATCAATAGTAGACGAAAACGTAAGGTAAAGGACCGAATAATTAGCAAATATGAAGAGAAGAACTTTTAAACTTGGGCCTGTATTAGTTTGTATATAAGATAATGAAAAAAAGATTGTGATGCATTTCGAATTAAGTAAAATATTTACGTATGACAAAATATGTTATGTTCTTTATAATAAAATATCAACCCTTTTTAAGCTTCCATAAATGCAATAAAAGACGCTTTAAGAATATAACTATAAAAAAAAATATAGTTTCCCAAGTTTCTATTATTCCTTAAGGTTCGGGTTTCTCTCTATTTGTTCCCCTTCCAGGGGTCTTCACCGCGTGGTCAACAAACACCTGCACTTGTTTACCGATTGTCACATTTATCTTGACAAAGGAGAAGGCGCTCGGCCCAGATCCTTGAGGGTAGAGGCCTTTGTTTATGGTTTTGACCGATATCTCATTTCCTGTAAACCTACAACCTCCCTTGCTATATAGCTCGAGATGACTTCAATTGTATTGGTGTTCTTTTATGACTTTTCGGAAAATAATATATAAAATACACTCACATATATATATACATACATACATACATACATACATACATATATATATATATATATATATATCCTACGCCTATTAACACAAAGGACCTCGGTTAGATTTCGCCAGTCGTTTCTATCTTGAGGTTTTAATTCAGTATATATATATATATATATATATACATATGTATATACATACACACACAACGTGTAGCGAATAAAAGAATAATAATAATAATAATAATAATAATAATAATAATAATAATAATAATAATACGTTATCAAAGAATAAATCCCTGTGACTTCAAATGGCTATTTGCTACAATTTAGAGAATACGTTATCCTTAATAATTATCTTTACGATAATAATAATAATAATAATAATAATAATAATAATAATAATAATAATAATAATCATGATAATGCTCTGAACCCGCTGGGGAATAAAGACCACATAATGAACAGTTCAACGAGTAGAATCCCATACGGCAGATAGATAAAGATCAAGAAATAGACGAAAAGGAATATTGATAATAAAGACGACTCTGATGGCGGAATGGGGAAGGGAATTGAGAACTTAGTCCGATACTCTCTCTCTCTCTCTCTCTCTCTCTCTCTCTCTCTTTAATCTTCCCTTTCTTGCTCTCTCAAAGGATGACTTTTCTTAATGTTGGGAGCGCTCTCTCTCTCTCTCTCTCTCTCTCTCTCTCTCTCTCTCTCCCCACGAATGACTGTTTTCAATGTGGGGACCTCTCTCTCTCTCTCTCTCTCTCTCTCTCTATATATATATATATATATATATATTTATATATATATATATATATATATTTATATATATATGTGTGTGTAGGCTACATAATAGCAAATCAATAGAACCGACTTCCAGATAATAGATGGACATCATTAATAACAGAATGGGTCCCTGGATATTGCAAAAGCAGCAGCGGAAGGAAGAGAAGACCAATGAATGACGAGCTAAGCAAATTTGCGAGTACTTAACAATATCTAGGGACCCATTCTCTTATATAGATGAAGCTTTAACTGGACGTTCGAGAGACTAAAGATATTAAGTCTTTTAGGAAGAAACTTAAGACTTTCCTATGCTGTAAGTGCTTCGAAAATGTAGATATGATAATAATTACGCAATTAGGTATTATACTGTGTAATACACACACACACACACACACACATATATATATATATATATATACATACATACATATATTCATCAACCATAACCAGTCCACTGCAGGACAAAGTCCTCAGACATATCCTACCACTCCTGTCTTTCTATGCCAGTTTAACCCTCAAAAGTTCTTTTCCCTCGGTTGGTTAAAATGACGAATTACGAAAGCAGAAAATACGATGGAAATATTTCATGAGAAAACACCTAATAAAATTAGATTTAGTTCAGCATTAAACAAAAATAAAATCTAGAGATTGTTATGTGTTATGTTAAACATGTGTTATAAACTGGCTGGTTTCAAAAGGAAGCCTTATGCCAGCAAAACAACCGAGTCTACTCTCTCTATCTCTCTCTCTCTCTCTCTCTCTCTCTCTCTCTCTCTCTCTCGTACATATACGGTCTCATAGTTAAATCTCTTTTCTCTTTCTAATCCAAGCGATGAACTTAAGAGTAATAATTGAAACTCCATATATATCTCAGTACAAAGACGCCTGATATATAAGTTAATTCATTTCAGCCTTTAATACTTCCTATTAATATGAATAGTAGACGAGAACGTAAAGGACCAAATAATTAGCATATATCTTTAAAGAGAACGGCTTTGAAAATTGGGCCGGTATTAGTTTGTATGTACATTAGATAATGAAAACAAGTTTGTGATGCATTTCGAATAAAGTATAATATTTACGTATGACAAAATATGTTATGTTCTTTATAATAAAATATCAACCCTTTTTAAGCTTCCATAAATGCAATAAAAGACGCTTTAAGAATATAACTATAAAAAAAAAAATAGTTTCCCAAGTTTCTATTATTCGTTAAGGTTCGGGTTTCTCTCTATTTGTTCCCTTCCAGGGGTCTTCACCGCTTGGTCAACAAACACCTGCACTTGTTTACCGACTGTCACATTTATCTTGACAAAGGAGAAGTGGCTCGGCCCAGATCCTTGAGGGTAGGCCTAATTTTATGGTTTTGAAGATGTCATTTCCTGTAGGGTACAACCTCCCTTGCTATATAGCTCGAGATGACTTCAATTGTATTGGTGTTCCTTTATGACTTTTCGGAAAATAATATATAAAATACACTCACAAATATATAAATATACATATATATATATATATATATATATATATATATTGATAATAATAATAATAATAATAATGTTTATTGGACAAAAAATATTTACATTCAAAGATTTACAAAAAGAAAAAAAAGACTCAGTCCAAGCCCATGTGGAGCAGAGCTCTTCGGGCAATAATACAACAAAATATTATCATCAATTAAGTAAAAATAAAAAATAAAGTAAATATGGATATAGATATACAAAATGTACGCATACATATACATAATCATATGTATACAAATAGATACATATAAATGAGAATCTTAGCCTAAAAACAAATGGAAATGCATATTTATATGATAAGGAAAGATGGTATATGAAAGCTAATGGTATATACATTGAAAAAATTGTAGATATTAAGCAAAAATCTCAGTAAAAGAACTAGTTTTACAAATAAAAAAATATTCTAAACAATGAAACATACTTGCGTTGTGATTAGGTAGGCAAGTATAAATATTTATTAATAAAGCTTAATAACCAGATAACAGGAGATTTGTATATGATTTCTTAAAAGACCGAACGCTAAGCAGTGCCTTTAGATAAGCGGGCAGAGTATTCCAAAGTTTAATACCTTGGTATAGATAGGATTGCTCGCATCTATTAATACGTATGAAAGGGAGAGTTAAGTTTGAATTTCTTGTTCCATATGGATGAACTGATTGTTCCTGAATTATTTTTCGTCTTAAATCTGGAAATTTGTTCAAAATAAGTGTTTGGAACATCATACTCATTAAGGAGAGCTTATAATTGTCTTCCAGCTTCAATATCGTTATTGATATTATTCATCTGGAAGCGATATTAACGTTTCAGATGCTGCCTCAATAGTTTTTGCATTAATTTTATTCATCTGGAAGCGATTTCAACGTTTCGGATGCTGTCTCAACAGAGTTTTAGCATTAACTTTATTCATCTGGAAGCGATTATAACGTTTCAGATGTTGTCTCAACAGAGTTTTAGCATATATACATATATATATATATATATATATACACTCACAAATATATGTATATATATATATATATATATATATATTGATTTTATTCATCTGGAAGCGATATTAACGTTTCAGATGCTTTCTCAATAGTTTTCGTATGGATTTTATACATATGGAAAGCGATTTCAACGTTTCAGATGCTGTCTCAAGAGAGTTTTTGCATTAAATTTATTCCTCTGGAAGCGATTATAACGTTTCAGATGTTGTTTCAATAGGGTTTTTGCATTAATTTTCTTCCTCTGGAAGCGATTATAACGTTTCAGATGCTGTCTCAATAGGGTTTTTGCATTAATTTTCTTCCTCTGGAAGCGATTATAACGTTTCAGATGCTGTCTCAATAGGGGTTTTGCATTAATTTTCTTCCTCTGGAAGCGATTATTACGTTTCAGATGCTGTCTCAATAGGGGTTTTGCATTAATTTTCTTCCTCTGGAAGCGATTATTACGTTTCAGATGCTGTCTCAATAGGGGTTTTGCATTAATTTTCTTCCTCTGGAAGCGATTATTACGTTTCAGATGCTGTCTCAATAGGGGTTTTGCATTAATTTTCTTCCTCTGGAAGCGATTATTACGTTTCAGATGCTGTCTCAATAGGGGTTTTGCATTAATTTTCTTCCTCTGGAAGCGATTATTACGTTTCAGATGCTGTCTCAATAGGGGTTTTGCATTAATTTTCTTCCTCTGGAAGCGATTATTACGTTTCAGATGCTGTCTCAATAGGGGTTTTGCATTAATTTTCTTCCTCTGGAAGCGATTAT
>NC_090756.1:28144589-28146773 GCF_036898095.1 Palaemon carinicauda
AGAATAAAGAAATTTAACTATCAGGCTCTTTATGTACAGAGAGAGAGAGAGAGAGAGAGAGAGAGAGAGAGAGAGATTACTAGGATCGAAGTTTAATTATCACTCCTAAGTTTTTCGCTTGGATCAGAGAGAAAGAATAAAGAAATTTAACTATCAGGCTCTTTATGTACGAGAGAGAGAGAGAGAGAGAGAGAGAGAGAGAGAGATTACTAGGATCGAAGTTTAATTATCACTCCTAAGTTTTTCGCTTGGATCAGAGAGAAAGAATAAAGAAATTTAACTATCAGGCTCTTTATGTACGAGAGAGAGAGAGAGAGAGAGAGAGAGAGAGAGAGAGAGAGAGATTACTAGGATCGAAGTTTAATTATCACTCCTAAGTTTTTCGCTTGGATCAGAGAGAAAGAATAAAGAAATTTAACTATCAGGCTCTTTATGTACGAGAGAGAGAGAGAGAGAGAGAGAGAGAGAGAGAGAGATTACTAGGATCGAAGTTTAATTATCACTCCTAAGTTTTTCGCTTGGATCAGAGAGAAAGAATAAAGCAATTTAACTATCAGGCTCTTTATGTACGAGAGAGAGAGAGAGAGAGAGAGAGAGAGAGAGAGAGATTACTAGGATCGAAGTTTAATTATCACTCCTAAGTTTTTCGCTTGGATCAGAGAGAAAGAATAAAGAAATTTAACTATCAGGCTCTTTATGTGAGAGAGAGAGAGAGAGAGAGAGAGAGAGAGAGAGAGATTACTAGGATCGAAGTTTAATTATCACTCCTAAGTTTTTCGCTTGGATCAGAGAGAAAGAATAAAGAAATTTAACTATCAGGCTCTTTATGTACGAGAGAGAGAGAGAGAGAGAGAGAGAGAGAGAGAGAGATTACTAGGATCGAAGTTTAATTATCACTCCTAAGTTTTTCGCTTGGATCAGAGAGAAAGAATAAAGAAATTTAACTATCAGGCTCTTTATGTACGAGAGAGAGAGAGAGAGAGAGAGAGAGAGAGAGAGAGATTACTAGGATCGAAGTTTAATTATCACTCCTAAGTTTTTCGCTTGGATCAGAGAGAAAGAATAAAGAAATTTAACTATCAGGCTCTTTATGTACGAGAGAGAGAGAGAGAGAGAGAGAGAGAGAGAGAGAGATTACTAGGATCGAAGTTTAATTATCACTCCTAAGTTTTTCGCTTGGATCAGAGAGAAAGAATAAAGAAATTTAACTATCAGGCTCTTTATGTACGAGAGAGAGAGAGAGAGAGAGAGAGAGAGAGAGAGAGAGATTACTAGGATCGAAGTTTAATTATCACTCCTAAGTTTTTCGCTTGAATCAGAGAGAAAGAATAAAGCAATTTAACTATCAGGCTCTTTATGTACGAGAGAGAGAGAGAGAGAGAGAGAGAGAGAGAGAGATTACTAGGATCGAAGTTTAATTATCACTCCTAAGTTCTTCGCTTGGATCAGAGAGAAAGAATAAAGAAATTTAACTATCAGGCTCTTTATGTACGAGAGAGAGAGAGAGAGAGAGAGAGAGAGAGAGAGATTACTAGGATCGAAGTTTAATTATCACTCCTAAGTTTTTCGCTTGGATCAGAGAGAAAGAATAAAGAAATTTAACTATCAGGCTCTTTATGCACGAGAGAGAGAGAGAGAGAGAGAGAGAGAGAGAGAGAGATTACTAGGATCGAAGTTTAATTATTACTCCTAAGTTCTTCGCTTGGATCAGAGAGAAAGAATAAAGAAATTTAACTATCAGGCTCTTTATGCACGAGAGAGAGAGAGAGAGAGAGAGAGAGAGAGAGAGATTACTAGGATCGAAGTTTAATTATCACTCCTAAGTTTTTCGCTTGGATCAGAGAGAAAGAATAAAGAAATTTAACTATCAGGCTCTTTATGTACGAGAGAGAGAGAGAGAGAGAGAGAGAGAGAGAGAGAGAGATTACTAGGATCGAAGTTTAATTATTACTCCTAAGTTTTTCGCTTGGATCAGAGAGAAAGAATAAAGCAATTTAACTATCAGGCTCTTTATGCACGAGAGAGAGAGAGAGAGAGAGAGAGAGAGAGAGAGAGATTACTAGGATCGAAGTTTAATTATCACTCCTAAGTTTTTCGCTTGGATCAGAGAGAAAGAATAAAGCAATTTAACTATCAGGCTCTTTATGTACGAGAGAGAGAGAGAGAGAGAGAGAGAGAGAGAGA
>NC_090756.1:28147273-28174773 GCF_036898095.1 Palaemon carinicauda
ACGTTGATGCTTGCATCTGGCTCCTACGAATGTTGGAAGCTTCTAAACCATTGTAAAGATGTGTTTTTCGTATTCTTTCTTCGTGGCTAAGTGGTATGTCACCGTTGTTAGAAGTTTCCTGGACCAGGGTTCGATTCCCGGCTGGTCAGAAGCTATTGTCTTTGAGTGGTTCCGCCTGGTGGCTCTGACCCCGAGGTCGGGAAGAGAATCTAGACGTTAATGTATCAATATATATATATATATTATATATATATATATATATATATATATATATATATATATATATATATATATATAGGGCTCATTTGAATATATATATATATATATATATATATATATATATATATATATATATATATATATATAATCTCGATTTTTACAACCGATTTATCAACATATAAATTGAAATAATAAAAAATGATATATTAATATTCATATTTATCTTAAATATAAATAATTCAAAATTTCAGATTATATATTGAAGTGTTTACAAGAAAATTAACTTTATATAAATAACAAGAAAATAATTGAAAAATTGGAAATTAAGGAATTGATAGATTCTAATAGACACAATAGATAATAGATAATAGAAATAGATCACCATGGAAGTATCAAGCCCATATCCTTAAAATCCTACGAAAAGTGATTTTTTATACCATTTTATAACTATAAAATCGGACTGTTTGTGATTTTGAGGAAAGACACAAACTCCTTCAGGAGATCCTTCGTAGGACACATATCCCCTTGATTCGCGATTGACCAGCATCCTGGGGACTATGCCTGGCCTTCCTCTGAGGGAGTCCTCCCTAGGGAAGATAGAAATCCTCCAGGATTTGGATTTGTATTATATCAAACAGCTGGCTCATAATTTCAAGGTGAGAATTTTTTTTTTTAATATTTTTTTTTATCTGTTGTCTTTTTGTCTTGTTTTAATGGTATTTAAAAATATTTTGGTTTGTTTTAAGGCCTCTTTTATTAAGGTAAGTTTTGTCTTTATTGTTTTTTTTTTTTGGTATTTCAAATTGTTTTTCTTTGTTTTGAGGCCTCCGTTTTTAAGGTAAGTTTTGTCTTTATTGTTTTTTTTTATTTCAAATTGTTTTTATTTGTTTTTGAGGCCTCCGTTTTTAAGGTAAGTTTTGTCTTTTTTTGTTTTGTTATTTAATATTGTTTTGGTTTGTATTAAGGCCTCTGTTGATAAGGTAAGTTTTTTTTTTTTTTTGTTTTGTCATTTAAAATATTTTGGTTTGTATTAAGGCCTCTGTTTTTAAGGCAAGTTTTCTCTTTTTTCTTGTTTTGTTGGTATTTAAAATAGTTTTTTTTTGTGTTAATGCCTCTGTTATTAAGTTTTGTCTTTTTTTGTTTTGTTGTTTTGATTTTGTCTTTATTTTGTTTTGTTATTTAAAATTGTTTTTGGTCTGTATTAAGCCTCTGTTGTCAAGTTAAGTTAAAGTTTGTTTTTGTATAGTTTAAACAACTTCAGAGAATAAACAGATAAGATTTTCTACAAGTTTGACTCGTTTGTGTGTGTGTGTGTGTGAGAGAGAGAGAGAGAGAGAGAGAGAGAGAGAGAGAGAGAGAGAGAGAGAGAGAGAGAGATGGCACCGGTGTAATCTAGTTGTATATAACTAGATACAGGATTATTTTTTTATGCATTCTGAGCGCAGAGTTGCTTGCTAACAACTTGGTCTTTATATATATATATATATATATATATATATATATATATATATATATATATATATATATATATATATATATATATATATATATATATATATATATATATATATGATTCTCAAAATAACTTGACTAAATTCAATCATTTTTATTACCAAAATCATCAGTTTTCTTCAGGTATTTTTCTTTTATGAATTCTTGAACCTATTTTAGTTATGATTAAAACCTGCTATAGTTATTACACACACACACACACACACAATTCAGTATACTTTCTACATCTTTTCGTTGGTGTGATGGTGTCCCCTGTACACTTCATGGGGTGCACTGTATGCATTTATTAAATATCTTTGCAACAGGGGTCCTAACTCGTAAACCCATACTTGTACTCGAAGTCCGTGATATTTAGCCTTGTGTTATATCATGTATAGGGGTTGATTACGAGGTCCGTGAGAATTAGTATCTGTTGTTTACACTTTTAGAACTAATTTTTTGGCTACGTTTTTTCATGTGTTTAAAAATGTTTTTATATATTAAAACCTGTGAAATTTAAGTATTTCATATAGATGATTTGCTAAATGTATTTTTATAGGATTCAAATCATTTAAAAGTTAACCAAATCACGTTCAGATACGTAAGATTTAGTCTTAAACCATATCCAAGTCTGTGACATTTAGTCGAAACTCGACCGCCAGAAACGATCTCTCTCCTCGTCTCCTATTCTGTGCCGAATCATGATCAGGTGCCTGAAGCTATCTTGCCTATACCCCCTCCCCCTGGGGTCCAAGGACTCCCCCCCCTCCTCCCTCTATCCTTCCCCCTCCCCCTTGTCATCCTAAGCCTTGTGGCTAGCATAGGCCAGGGTTTAACCAACTCTCCATGGATAAATTGCTTCTAGTACTGTCGCGTCTGCCGGTTTGGTTTTGAACTGGCCCAGTGAAGAATTTTTCGTTTCATTTTGGTATTATCTCTCTCTCTCTCTCTCCTCTCTCTCTCTCTCTCTCTCTCTCTCTCTCTCTCTCTCCTCTCTCTCTCTCTCTCTCTCTCAAGAATAAGTTAAATAAATCCCTCTACCGCGGATGGAGTAAAAAGTCTTTGAGACATCCAAAATCCTTGTAACTCCTTCTCCTCTCTCTCTCTCTCTCTCTCTCTCTCTCTCTCTCTCTCCTCTCTCTCTCTCTCTCTCTCTCAAGAATAAGTTAGACTATATGATAAGAACTCTCTAAATGCTTTAAGTAAATCGCTCTACCAATGAGTAAGTGGAGTCCTCCGCGGATGGACTATAAAGTCTTTGAGACATCCAAAATCCTTGTAACTCCTCTCTCTCTCTCTCTCTCTCTCTCTCTCTCTCTCTCTCTCTCTCCTCTCTCTCTCTCTCTCTCTCTCTCTCTCTTTATGTTGGGGAATGGGGGCAGGCTAAGGGCATTCAGTGCTCTACATACGGTCCACTGTAATGCATTACTAGATAGTTATTACATTATCCTTAATAGCCAAGCTACAACCTTAATTGGAAAAGCAGGATACTAAAAGCCCAAGAGCACCTAAGGGAAAGTAGTCCTGCTAGGAGAGGATATGTCGAAATAAACTATAAACTATACTTTGAAATAATATAGATTTCTCTTGAAAATCTATGAAAAGAATTCCATACATTCATTTAACATTAAAACACTAACAGACATCAAACAGACATACAGACAGAGATTACAGACATCAAACAGACAATAGAGACATAGAAATAAAATATAAACTATATTTTAAAAATAATATTGATTTCTCGTGTATATACTATGAAAAGAATTCCATACATTCATTTAACATTAAAACACTAACAGACATCAAACAGACATACAGACAGAGACTACAGACATCATACAGACAATACATAGAAATAAAATATAAACTATATTTTAAAAATAATATTGATATCTCGTATATATACTATGAAAAGAATTCCATATATTCATTTAACATTAAAACACTAACAGACATCAATCAGACAGAATACAGACATCATACAGACAGAGAGACTAGCGCGCTAGTCACAGCCTTACCAAGGCCAAATCCTTCATCAATCTTCTTCATATTAATAAAGTAACAGGAGTCAATACTTCCTACAGTTCATAAGTCTCTTCCACGCATGCACCAAACTTCGCTCGCATGACAGAGTATCAGGAAATGAAGATTTAGATTTTAGAGTATTATTATTAATTTTGGAGAGGGTATATTAACTTAGTTGGATAATTTATATATTTTTAAAAGTATTTTTTTATTATTTTTGTTAATTGGTGAATGATTTGATCGTTATAAATAGTGTTTTGTTTGTGTTTAGGAATATAAGTTGATTGAATGTAGAGGATGAGTAGCTATGAAGATATCTCTCTCTCTCTCTCTCTCTCTCTCTCTCTCTCTCTCTCTGTATATATATATACATATATACATATATATTTATATATATACACATATATTTATATATATACATATATATAATACATATATATATATATTTATATATATATATATATATAGAGAGAGAGAGAGAGAGAGAGAGAGAGAGAGAGAGAGAGAGAGAGAGAGAGAGAGAGAGAGAGAGAGAGAGAGAGAGAGAGAGAGAGAGAGAGAGAGAGAGAGAGAGGAGAAAATGTGCATAATATATATATATATATATATATATATATATATATATATATATATATATATATATATATATATATATATATATATATATATATAAACAATATTTTATAATGGTTAGGAAAACCTATTCTCCAACTATATCTTTTACCCCCAAAAATTATCAATATAATCTCCAATATTGAGAGAGAGAGAGACCCACCCTCTCTCTCTCTCTCTCTCTCTCTCTCTCTCTCTCTCTCTCTCTCTCTCTCTCTCTCTCTCAACGAGGGTGCGTGAACCCTAAGCGATTTGAATATATGATATTTTGTGGCAGGAAAGGGTTACATTGCCCTATCAATGGTAACGTTTGTTCGTCTTCTGTTTTTGTTCCCTGGCCAATGCGGATATGTGCTCTTCTGAAGGAACCCTTCTGAGAGAGAGAGAGAGAGAGAGAGAGAGAGAGAGAGAGAGAGAGAGAGAGAGAGAGATTTTGTTACTTTTCTGAGGGCTCGAATTGATTGGATATGTGAGCTGTAGTTTTTTTTGTTGGTGTATATTATTTTTAGGATTGATATTTTTATTATTGTATTTGATTTTTGAGGTAGGCATATATATATATATATATATATATATATATATATATATATATATATATATATATATAATAGGTATATATGTATTATATATATATATATATATATATATATATATATATATATATATATATATATATATATATATATATATATATATATATATATATATATATATATATATATATATATATATATATATATATATATACACACACACAATTATAAATTTAAAAATGCAGCCGTTTCTAGTCCACTGTAGGACAGAAGTCTCAGACATGTCCTTAATCACATATGGAGTTTGGCCAGTTTTCATCACCACTCTGGGGAACTTCGGATTGGTGATGGTGGGAGACTTGTCTGTGTATACATATAAGCATATTTATGTCTGTGTATATATTTATTTTTGTGTATGAATTTATGTATAAAAACAATTCATTTAACTAATTATCTAATTCTGCCATCCTCAGGAATATGACCTGGAACAGCGCATTGCCCTGGAGATCAAGATGCGCGAAGGAACCACCAAATTGCTGGCAGCTTGCGGCGCCCAGGGCCCAAGGTCCAATCAGCCACACACTCTGGAAGCAGCCAAGAATTTGCTGACTTCGAATGAGAGGATGACGGCCTACATGGCTGAACTACAGAGGAGGAAGACTTCGAATAATGGTCATGAAGGGTGAGTCTCTCTCTCTCTCTCTCTCTCTCTCTCTCTCTCTCTCTCTCTCTCTCTCTCTCTCTCTCTCTTGTTTGTGATGCCATGTTTACAAATTTAGCCAGATTGGGATTTTTTTTATAAAATCTACGGGAACATACCACCAAGTTTGAACCAAATATTTGGGATGGTTTGATAAAGTCTACGGGAATTTAACGCCAAGTTTGAACCCTTTCTTTGTCAATATTGAATACTGTAATTCAATTTTGAAATAAATATAGGGAAGTATTAGCATTACATTACCTATAATTATCTTTATTTTCAATTATCTTAAAATAAAGAAAGGATTAAACAAAATTCTATAATATTGCTGAAAATCTTGACATTTTTATACAATACTTGTTCTCTCCACAGGTCCCAACCATCTTTAGCTCGAGTGTGTTTGTCGGATCTCCGAATGCCTCTCATATGGAAAGATAGCGATCATTTCAAGAACAAGGGCGACTATCGAAGGTAAGCCAGTGTTCTTCATATTTACATAACTTTTTTTTTAATATTTTAATGATCATGTTACATAAGGTATCTTTTATATATATATATATATATATATATATATATATATAAATAAATTAATTAATTTCTACTTCCATTTTGTAATGCTTGAGGGTACACTCGGGCACAATATTCTCTCTCATTTCTCTTTCTTTTGTTTAGTTAGTTTTTATAGTTTACATGGGAAATATTTATTTTAATGTTACTATTCTTAAAATATTTTAGTTTTCCTTGTTTCCTTTCCTGACTGGGCTATTTTCCCTGCTGGAACCCTCGGGCTTATAGCATCCTGCTTTTCCAACTAGGGTTGTAGCTTAAAAAATAATACTTAAAATTAATTCTTTCCATTTTTTTTCACATTCACTTCAATCAAAGTTCTTTTCATGTCCAAATTTAAATATTAATATTTTCCAGGCTCCTCTAGCCTTGTCTTACACATTCAGATATCCTTGTGTTTCTTTGCACTGCAATAGGAAAATATAATCCTGATAGATATAATAATTTGCAATAACTAAAGTCAAGGCCCCCAAAACGCCCATTAATATTAATGTTACTGTTCTCAAAATATTTTATTTTTCCCTATTTCCTTTTCTCACTGGGCTATTTTCCCTTATTTCCTTTTCTCACTGGGCTATTTTCCCTGTTGGGGCCCCTGGGCTTATAGCATCCTGCTTTTCCAACTAGGGTTGTAGCTTAGCTAATAATAATGATAATAATAATAATAATTCGTCTCTCAAAACCAAGCAAATGTTCATGAAGAGTAAGGAAATCTCAGTCTATTAACCTTTAATAACAATCACCAATTTATCCCTTTGATTTCTTCATAATACTTCCAAAGATTCTATGTCTCAGGGATGTTGTATGTGATTGTAAGAAAATCTATGGTATGAAAAATGGGACCCATACATTATCAGTAGTCCTTTATATCCATGTTTCAGTTGTCTATGTTTTGGTTCTATCTTCTGTGTAGTAAATATTAAACCTTTTGAGGTTTTTGTAGGACACGGTGTCCTAAATTTGTCTAGAAGTTAACGCTTTGTCTGCTTAGGGGTATCAACAAATTTTATTTATTATTTTTCATGTCGTAAAGCAGTTTACGTTGCTGCTTTGAAGCTTATAGAACTGTACTTTATTGCAATTCAAAAATGGAAATGAAAATTGGTGTAGCTAAGATGAGACAAGGGTTTTGGCATTTTTTAAAAAATGTAGCTAGGCCTCTGACGTAGCTAAGATGAGACGTGGGTTGGGCAATTTGTTTTCTAAATGTGGCTGGGGCTCCAAAACAGGGTCAGAATATAAAATTATATATTTCAAATTACCACCAACTTGCCAGGGTTAAGTGGAAGAGGGCCTTTTTGCTAACTCGGTACCCAAGAGCCCTAAATATCTAAGTATGCCCCTAGAAAAAAAAATCAAAAGGTCCCATGGAAGTTAGTAGACAATTTGCTGCAGAAGGTTTGCAAGTGTCATTAGAATCTCATAAAGGACGCATGAGACAATTATCTTCAAATTCCACACCCGATGTTTCCATCCTTTTTTAACTTTTGACTTTCATTCCAGATTTGCCGTGTTTGTCTTGTTGAAGATCGGAACAGAAATCTACGACACAGTCATGGTAAATCCGGTAGATCGCTCGATGACGGACATATGTTTTGATGACATTATTGTGTTGTAAGTATACTTTAAATTTGTGTACCGTCTTTTGAGAATTTCATGAACATACTATTAGACCTGTGGTGTAATGAGGATCATAAAAATGCATTGTTCATCTTGGATGAATCGCATGTCAACATTGGATAGTGATGAAACCACACAGCCCCTCCCAAAATTAAGTTTTACCATTGTTTAAACTCCTTTTTCTATACAGAATTTTATTTCATAAACAGACTCAGTTGGCCTTTTGAAATACTGTTGTAGTTTTGATCTCAGTAATCCCAAATGAGACTAAATCTTTAATTTTTCACTTTGGTGTCAACCATTTGTCATCTGAATTTTATTTAGTTTCTATATGGATTCCAATCGATCATTCGAAGACACTCCTTTGAAGTACGACTTCTGTAGGAAAAGGAAATACGAAATAACTGTATCAGCATTATTATAATTAACCAGAATCTTCAATTAATCATATGAAACAGTTTCGCAAACAAAAAAAGCCCACTTGTATCATAAGAAAATATTTATATTAATATGGGATAATGTTTGCAGCAACGGCATCCCTCCAAACTTCGACTGCAACATGGAGGTCTACAGTCACGTGCTTCAGAATGACCTCACGATGGCCAGCACTCCGCGGAAGTTGAAGAGAACACTGCATTCCTCCATATCGCGGACGGTCGGACGCAAATTGGCAGCTTCACTGAGGGATGAGTTATCAAACGGTGAATTGTAAGTATTATTATGTTATTATCATATTAAGGGTAATACTGTATACTGTAATTTAATATCTTGACCGATGTGGTGAACGCCAGACTGGGGTTCGAGTCATGCCCAAATTCGTTAGTTCCTTTGGTCGCTGCAATCTCATCTTTCTTGTGAGCTAAGGATTTTGGGTTTGGGAGAGCCTATAGGTCTACCTGCTGAGTCATCAGCAACCACTGCCAGGCCCTCTTTGGTCCTAGATTGGTTGGAGAGGGGGCTTGGGCACTGATCATAATATATGGTCAGTCTCGAGGTCATTGTCCTGCTTGTTAAGGAATTGTCACTGTCCCCTTGCCTCTGTCATTCATGAACGGCCTTTCGTGACCACTGGATTCCATAATTCAAAACTTGGAGTCACTGATTAAACAGTTTTTTGAAAATGTAATCTTTTGATTAGAGATAATTTAATTTACATTTACTTTCTTCTGCTTGAAGTTAATTTGTTGCCACTGGATTTCATAAGTCAAAACTTTGAGTTGCTCATTAATCAGTTTACTGAAAACGTAATCTTTTGAGTAGGGATTCCTAAGTTTACATATACTTCGACTTGGCTTAAAAATTTTTGAACAAAATGTATTATAGTATTTCCAAAAAGGGTGACACCATGGACAAAATCAAGTTTGCCACTGCACAATGTCACCTGAAATACAAAATTAAGTACAAGCAAGTACCTGTATTGGCAAATTTGTAACGAAAGCGACACGATTTCCCTCACTTACTCGTTACTAAATAGAGATCCCTTCTGGTTTCTCTCAGTCATGCACTATTAGACAGCATTCACTTTTCAAACGAGTGAACCGTATCATGTAGAGGAAGTATTTAAAATGGCTCGGGTTGCTTAATAGCAAACCATGTTATTGAGAGAAATCTAGCAATGATGTTTCTGTTATTGTGTGATTTTACATTTTTACTTTGAAAGCCTATATACTGAAAGTAAATGTTTATTATGATGATAAAGACTAACAAGGGTATATATTATACTATAATTTTTTTGTTTAGGATATTATGTATTATGTGAATAGAGCAAAACAAGAAAGTCCGATATATCTTAGTTTTGCTGCTTCACAGACCAGGTTTTCAGTGTCTTATCATTTCTGGTCTTAACGAGAATCAAAAATGTTCTTTTTATACTGTCGGGACTGTCACCTACCTTGCACCAGGTCATGGTTCACCATAGTCACCATCAGAATCCTTTCTCTGCTCTAGTTCAGACTTCGGTTGCTTTGCTTTCAGTCCGTTACTTTGCATCAATTTTCTATGGTCCCTTCCCTTCAGCTGTTCAAAGTTTGTAACCTAGTTTCACTCCATTTACCTATCGTATGTTATTAGAAATATGACCAAGTAGTCAAATTACACTGCGGTATTGACAAATTAAAAAATGTCTCTTAAAAGCTGTTGGTCATTGGACGGTTACCACTACATAGGGAAGGTAAAAATCTCATGTTTTAGTCTGGTAATTGGAAGTTTTAAAAATGCCAAGTCACACAGATTTAGTCCTCCGTGAGATTACCCTTAATTCAGCAATGCATTGCGATAGAATATTTTTTTTGTGGGAGATTCAATGATAAACCTAGTCATCGTCTTATAAGGTAAATATTTATTTAATGGTAAAACTGTAAAAAATACATTAAGGGATTTTACATTTAAGAATCTTGAGAAAAATACAGTTCAACTTTATAGTTTGTACGGTTCAGTTTGGTTTACTAACTGCTCCATGTACATTTTTACCTACCTTTTTAAATTGACTATAGAAATTTATTTATTACATACAGTATACATATACATTCATGAATCTCAATGGTAGTAAAATAACATTTTCTATTAATTTTTACTCAAGTGTCAGTTGTTAGGAATTTTGTTACACAGGCAGTAAGATTTGTGAGTTATTAGGTGGAACTTTCTTTTAGCTGGACAACCAAGTGAAAGGCAGAAAGAATCGCAGCTTGGTTGAAGGGATACTACAAAGAACTTTATTATAGCATACAATGTGCCACACAAGTTGTGGCAAACTTAAAATGGATTAGTAAAAGAGCTTTTTTGGTACTATATACAGTACCCTTTACTGTATATCTTTATAGACAATTTAAGTAACATTCTTTTAGTAAGTGTTACTTTTCAGCCATAGACATTGCAAATGTTCTGTGGTACCCTAGTCCTATATAGAATAGTATAGTATAGGGCGTTTTTTCTTTTGTTTTGTTTTTTTGTCGTTACTTAGGTACCAAATTTGTTCTTGTTGTTATTCTAGTAAGTTGGAAATCGATCATAAGACTAAGGGATCTTTTATCTGATTTTAAATAATTTTCCAATTTATATTGTCTAGCTAGTTCTTTATTTCGTTTTACCAATTGTATTTCGTTGAAAGTTGAATATGCCTTAAAAGTATTTGAATTCATGAGGAATTTCATATGAGAATGGTATGGATGCCTGAATATTTATCCATACAATCATAAAAAATAGGTTTTTAAATTAAAAGTGGTGGCCCGGTTACGCAGAATTGCAGATACTATATTCCTTTTCTTTTAGCGAGGCATATTTGCACCGACTCGCAGCGGTGCCCATTTAGCTCGGAAAAGTTTCCTGATCGCTGATTGGTTGGACAAGGTAATTCTAACTAATCAGCCATCAGGAAACTTTTCCGAGCTAAAAGGGCACCACTGCGAGTCGGTGCAAATCTGCCTCGATAAAAAAAATGGACTATAAAGGCTGTGTGGAATGTTCTTTATAGTATCTCTCCTCTTATAGCGGCATTGATTTCTGCTCTTTTCAGTGGTCTATTTTTGCCTGGCTATAGAATTACTTTATCGTTCTCATGCGTAGGTTTTCACTTGTCATTTGAGTGTAAAACCATAAGGCCAATATGTAGTCTGAAAAGGTCTCTTTGAATGTGGAGCAAACTGATTATTCAAAATTCCTATTAGGGCAATATGTAACCTGAAAAAGGTCTTGAATATTAAGTAAACCAACTATTCAAGTCTTAATATTTCTTCCCTAATGCAAGAGAAACATAAAATTAAACCTTGCAATCCTTTTCAGGGGTCCTAAATTTGAAATGGTAGCTACAGCTAGGCTTCGTCTGGAGAATGTTTCCAATAACACAGCAACACACGACCTCACTTTGGAAAACACGGGTAAGTTTTCATCCACGTATTTGTTTCCGTAGATGACTGTATACACTTTTCCAATAAATGGCTCAACAAATTAGTTATGTGTATAATTCATTACAGTAATTTCTTTTTGACTGTATACTCCTTTCCAATAAATGTCTCAAAAATGAATTCTAATTTGTCACTGTAATATGTTTTTACCTTTATTTTTTATTAGCCCTTTTACCCCCAGGCTATTTGGAACTTTCCAACCCTTAACCCCCAGGCATTTTTTTTTCAAGCACATTTTACCATATATATTTTTTAAATTGCTCTAACAGCCTTAATTTTCGCCATAGAGAGGTCAGGTTGGTCTCATTCTTTTGGAAAATGCCTGAAGTTTCTCATAAAGTTATCAAAAATATGGAAAAAAAATGTAAATGACAGTTTTTTTGCAAGGAAGTACCAGTTCGTCCATGGGGGTAAAGGGATGAGTTTTGTGTAACGTACCAGTATGTCCATTGGGGGTAAAAGGGTTAAGTATAAACTTTAATTCTTTACCCCATTTTCTAATGTCTTATTTGTCCCTGGAGTAGATGAGACTGAGTTTACCAGTGCATTTGGAATTGGAAGAAAGAACCTCTGGATGATGCTCTAAATCTAACAGTTCCTTCCTCCATTTCTATTTACAGAAAATAGGGCCAACCAGTTACCCTTGTACGGTCATTTCTGTTGTCGTCTAGCAGCTCAGCCGGATTGTGCTACTCAGGAGAGAATTGCCGGCTATGCTCACGTTCCCGTAAGTAGACAGAAAAGATTCCGTTTTTATTCTCTGTTGTATTGTATTTATTAAATTTGAAAATTAAGATGGTTTGGTTATGTGATGAAAATCATTAAAAATGGAAGTAACAGGACTATGATCATTTGTTAGCCCCTGGAGAAAGCTCTCTGTTGTATTTATTAAATTTGAAAATTATGATGGTTTGGTCATGTGATGAAAATCATTAAAAATGGAAGTAACAGGATTATGATCATTTGTTAGCCCCTGGAGAAGGCTCTCTGTTGTATTTATTAAATTTGAAAATTAAGATGGTTTGGTCATGTGATGGAAATCATTAAAAATGGAAGTAACAGGACTATGATCAATTGTTAGCCCCCTTTAATAACTGGAGAAAGGACAGAAAATGCAGTCAAGAGTTAGTTCCGAATGAAGGTCCGCTGCATGAGGGCATAAAATGTGAATGGGGAGGAGTTGGCCAGTAGAATAACAGATGCTCTTTTTTATTCTTATTTGGTAATCTTTCATCTATCACGAGTGTTGTCATTCAAAGCCAGTCAGTTATGACTATGAACTGTAACAAAATGTCCGTTTCAGGAGAGCGAGTTCCAGAGATCGTGGTGTCGGCTATACGGATGGCAGCTAGAGGTTTGGGGCAATAAAGAAGATGTACACCTTTCACCTCACCATCCCCTATCACTTTCCATTGACAGGGTAAGAAAATGGATGTTTTATGTTTGTTTGATAACAGAAAATAGTTTTTTGTTTCATTTTATATTGGGAAATGGATTCTTTTCTGCATTATTTTAGTTAAGGACATTTTAATGGGACAGTACCCAAAAAATGTAAGAGTAAATTTTTGTAGATTAATTTATTTAAGAATAAATACAAATGGCCATTACTTTACTGTTAAATTGAAACTGACCAATAATGGAATGGTCTAAATATATTGGAATATTCTTATATCAAGACAATCAACATTTTTTGCGAATAGCCAAAATTATAACCAAGTATAGCAACACTTTAGGTTTGTTTAAATGATAAAGAGAACTTTATGAATTACACTTTTTATTTTATGATAATTGAAAGCTTAATGAGATATATACCTTGCTAGAATATAGATGAATTATCCTTTGTTTTTGGTTCATACAGTAATAAAATACTTTATAAGAAACCTATGAAGAATTAGTCATACATACTATCTGTTTATACTTGTGTTTGTACCTATGTAAATAAAACAAGTCTTTTTGAGGAGGACGAGTTAACTTTATGTCAATGTTGGCCTTTCAAATATCTAATTTATATGTACAGTATTGTAAATCCCAAACTATGCTAATTAAATTTGTACTCCACAGAATACAGAGCTATCACTCAACGGCGTACGAATTGCCTTATCCAACACAACTGGTGTCGACAGAGGAAATCTCACGTTGGTCTTGGAATCCCCAAGCGAGGCAACATCGTGGCACAAGTGCCTGCAACAGCATATAGCGGACCACCGGCAATGGGGAGCGGCTGCGGAGGAGGAGATGGAAATATTGACGCCTCAGCCGACGAGACACAACTTCATTATTCCCAGAAGAGGGAGATTTGCTTCGCTTTATGAAGAGACGCCACTCAGAGGTAAGCCGTCCTTCCAAGTGGTTTGCATTTCTGAAAGGAAGAAAGAAATGGAATTAGTATTCTTATTAAGATTTAATTCTATATTAAGATATAAATATTTATTATTGAAAGCTTAGTTTTGTAAATATCTTAAGATTTATCTTGAGTATTGAATTTTTAACCTATATAATATTTAACTTGCAAAAGCAATTAGATAAAATCCTATGACTAAAAGAATTTTAAACTTTATAAAGTATATCCTGATAGTTATTTTCTTATATAAATTTTATGCTTTACTCAAACACTCTCATAGTGTAATGCACCTTGTCATTGCTGAATGACACTTTGAACTCATGGCTACATGTCCCATTTGTTTCAACCCAAATACAAACCTTAGTGCTTTAATAAGAGTACGAGTTCAGCGAAACTGGAAACAATTTCAACATGGTGGTTGTAGTTACTGGCATGGGTAGGGTAAGTCTTTCCCACCTCACAGCTAGCAATGCTCTTGCTTTTGGCTTCAAACTGTACACTTGTACTTTTCGCTGTAAAATATCTGCTTTTTCTTTAGGAAATTGATAAATATACAGGCACATTGTCCAAAACAAATCACCTGAGAGACTTTCTCAGCATTGCATCTTAGAAAATACCTATCAGTAGTGCAAGCATTGAAGGCAGGAGCTTGGAAATGCCAGGAAATCTTAACCTTTCACTGGCCAGAGTAGTGTACTCGTATATCTTCGTATACTTTTACCTTTGGGCCGGTGATGTCTGCTAGACAGGTTGTGAAATGACCATACTTTTAGACAACGTACAGTGGCTATACTGTAGGTTCTTTTAAGACTGTCTACACTACCAGTCGCCTGGTAGAGATATAGCTTAACGTCTGTAACATCTTCATGCTTAGGCAGTGGCAGAAATCATCATTTCCGATCCTTAAAGCTGGAATCAAACTAGGTTTTTTTGTTGTTGTTGTTGTTGTCAGCAACAAGCCGTTGGGGCCCAAAATGGAAAACACGAAAACTTGTTGCTTGAGACATTGACTTCCCAATTGGACGGGAAGCAGCGAGCATGACTTCGGATGTAAACAAAGAAGATGGCTGCTGCAGATTAGAAGTGCTCTTGCTTCGCAATGTTAAGTCCAAAAGCCTCACAAGATGATAGAAATCAGCTTTGTTCATCCTGTGGTAGTTCTAGAATTCAATTCACATAATAATCTAATAATACATATTACTGGAACAGTTACATAATTTCTGTGTGCTGTGATGATGTCAGCTGATCGCTTTACACTTTTTCCTATTTGCTCCTCAAACTGCAAGATCGTAGAGTGACGCCACAACAGCTTAGAAAGCTATGATTGGCTGGAGGTTGGCAGAAAACCTTGAGCAAGAAATGACTTGTGTGATTCCAGCATTACAGGAAGTACCTTGACAATTGCGAGAAATTGAACCAGCCAGTTTTGTTTCGAGAGGTTTTCTCCCTTGTCCTATTAAAGGATGACGGTTTGTATTATGTTTAAAGGCCGTTGGAGTTTTGCTGATTAAAGGACTCGAGTTAGTACTTAAGAAAAATACAAATTACTTTTAAATATAGTCGTTTCCGTGGTTTATAACAATAGTACTTAATGACTACATTATTTTTTTCAGGTGATGGTTCACCCAGCTCAGAAAAATCATCGCTGGATGACCTGTACGGATCATCATCCTTCGTCAACAACTACTGCACCCCGGCGCACGCC
Source organism: Palaemon carinicauda (assembly GCF_036898095.1). Classification (NCBI taxonomy): domain Eukaryota; kingdom Metazoa; phylum Arthropoda; class Malacostraca; order Decapoda; family Palaemonidae; genus Palaemon; species Palaemon carinicauda. Next base: position 28,162,986 of record NC_090756.1, read on the forward strand.
ATGGCCAGACCTCGCGCCATGACACTCTCCTCTCGTTCCTCCTTCAGGCGTTGGGGCTCAGTGAAATATAACATGCCATTTTTCAAAAGCAAGAGTTAATTTATTTGAAAATCTTTTGAGACAGGTTATGTATCGAATTCTGGCAGCCACTTGTAAATATTATATATTCTGTAACAAACCTTTCTCTTTTTTTTTCTTTAAGGGGTAAGTTGAGAGCTTCTCTGTCATTTGCTCAAAACATTGATATATATATTTTGTGAGGAAAGCATTTGCACGCTATATACACCACTAGCCACAGCCCATTTTTTTTATCTTATTTATTCATTCACATCTGATTTCCATCAGGTATTTCGAGAGACCAGTTGCTCTTAAAGTTAAAAAGCTTCAACTTATACTAGGAAACAGTGCTGTAGTTATATTCTTTGTGGGGAAATCAATAGACACGTGTCATGGGTGTTCCATGTTCTTGCACACGGATGAGCTAGTTTTAGGAATTTAAAACTGTAAACGTTTATGCATGTTACCAAATTGATTTTATAACCGAGACAAGGAGGGACCAAGTTTTGTTGAACGACAACTTTAGGCATTCCATAAATTTTAGTGCAAACACTTTAACAATAGATAAGTATAGATAGAAGGATGAAAATGTGTAGGATTTGAAGGTGTTTTTGTATGACTGTAAATAGTTTAGGTAAATTTACTCCTTAATACGGTGCTAAGTTGTTTTTGCGCACCAAGGTCTAAATTACAGTCTTACCTTGAGATGTTTTCTCAAGTTGTTTTAAGCGAGAAATTTATATTAATGTATTTTGTCAATGATAAGGAATTTATGAAAAATCTTTATATTTTTCACAGCCTTTATGATTACAATATATGAAGATACTTATTAGCAATACGATGTAAAAATCAGCTAGGTAAAAATGGGATTAAGATATAAAGTTCTTTTCCAAATTACATTAATTTGTAACCAAGGCATTTGGAAGCAATGAACGACTTGATGCAAGGTAAGACTGTAATCAGATATTAATATTTTTTCTGCAGTAAATGTCTGTTTAGTCATATACAGAAACAATAGGAAATGAATTATAGGGTACTGTGTCAATTGTAATTATTAATAACTGTATTCTATACTTGTAATCTTTTAAAATACAGCAGATGTTATTCTGTGAAAATAGTTTAATGGTCACTTGATTTCAAATTTTATATATTGTGGTGCTCTAAAATGCACAGGAAGATACTGGTATAAAATGTGTGGTATATCCGATATCATTGATTGCAATTATAATATTTTATGTCTTGATGGCTAACAAAATAATTTGTTTTTGGTTAAAAGGTTAAAAGGTTAAAAATTTCGGTAGCTTAACGTAAAAATAGCTAATACGGCATGGTTTAATTCGATCTTTGATAGAACAGCACGCAGTATATTTAGAAACGTGTTAAGGGTTCAACTTTTGTGAAAATCATTTTTAAATTTCATGTACATCAATGAAAAATAATTCTATCTTTGATAGAACAGCACGCAGTATATTTAATAACGTGTTAATGGATCAGCCTTGTGAAAATTATTTTTAAATTTTACATCAATTAATAATATACAAATGCTAGAGTAACATATATAATGTTACCAGGTTTGAATGATGTTATAAAATATGTAAATGGATACATTATCTGTGGTCAACTAAAACGGCGATGAAAACGATAAATTTTACGTCTGACGATGGCAAATTTTGCTACTGTGTTTTAAACGGCGCTATCGATCAGTTGTTTGACATCAATAAACATTTGCTTTTTAAACAAACAATGCATATTGCTAATATATCAGGTTTAACGTTCTCAGCGAAGTGATTTTTTTTATGTACGACTTATCTCTACCACACTTGTTTTGTCTCTGTCTTGCATTGAAGATATTCACACAGCCTGTCCAATGTATATATGTATGTTATTTAATATTATATTGGGTTATTTAGTAACTTTATTCTATATTTGGAAATTTATTGAGATTCAGAATAATGTAAATATGGTCAGCTAATATAAAATAAGAAAAATCCATTTTATAAATTTGAAGAAGACTGTACTGTTTAAGCCAATGTTGTCAATTGGCGAATATCAAAATCATTTGTTCTGCTTCTTTTGTGGACTAAAAATTTTACAATAAAAGTTTCATAATTTTACGAATATAAATTTTCTTTTGTGTTACGCAAGTGTTTGAATATTGTGTGGCTTGAAATTCATATACCAAGTTACTGTAACCGTGATTTACACACTTGAAATTATATTAGACCGAGGATTTTGTCACTCAAAAGCATGTGTCTGTATGTAAAGATAATTTGCAAATAAGAAATTTTTGTTTATTCCTACGCAGATACAAACTTCCAAGTCATTTATACGTCGTGACTTCTAATCATGTTTTCTACGACCAGCCAATCAAAACATTGGTTGATTGCGTCATTCTGGGTGAAGGCAGCACATGCTCAAGGAGCAAGTGGGAGGGGCTAACAGTGTCTCCTCACAACACTGCTGGTCACAAAGTGAAGAGATTGTTCTCTCACTTCCTCTATACGATCGAGCCTTTCGCATTCATCGGGTTTACCATTTTAGTGTTAAGCTCTCTTGCTTTGAGTGACTGTTCATTAACTGTGATTTATGAGCGAGTGCATACGTCCAGTAAATCTGAGTATTTGCGCTTTAGCCCAGGACGGGATCGCAACTATTGTGGCGTCCTTATGAGCCAGGCGGACAATACACATCTCTCTTGCCTAGACAAGGGATGTTCAAGAGAATATCCAAATAAATACTAAAAGGAATCAACTCCCTTCCAATGGGAAAGATATTTTATCAAGCCGTAGGAAATTTAATGAGATTTCTACGTTGCTGAGTCTCCCCACAACCGGAGTTAGAGAAAAATCTCATTCTGTGCAGTGAGAATCTCCCTCCAGTTTTTCAGAAAACTGGAGGGAGATTTTCACCTTTAGAAGTGTCTCTACTCGGAACAGTGAAAGCATCTCTCGTTCCCAGAGGGACCTTCAAGTTGAGTCTGTAATTTCCCTCAGTACCGAGGCAGCCTTATTGGAAGATCCTGGTTATCAGTCTCCAAATCACATTAATGAAAAAGGCCTTGTAAACCTAGGAGGTTCTTGGCAGAAAACTCCTCTAAAGAACGCCCGGAATGAATCGAGATTTGTCATCTCTCTACATGAAGATGGTTGGACTGCTTTGGCTGCATCTCTCCCCACAAGAGTTGACAATGCCTTCATGCTCACAGCAGGCCTCTATTCTACGCCTAATAATGCTGTGAAGTCGAGTGTAACCATTTCTGTCCTACCGAGAATTTCTTCAAAGAATACTTTTAGGCTGAACGTCAGATTAACAAATCCTAACTTACTGCTGTATCTAAGCTATATGACGTCACTGTGAACGCTGCCTTATTTCAGCACCCAACCTTAATGCGTGTGATGAGAAATTCTTCACCCACAAGACAAGGTCACAACTCAAAATCTTCACGTGCAAGACAGGTTTAAAACTCGTCCCAGGGTATTCCGCTCAAGGATAGATCATATGCTAGTTTAATGCGTGAGAACTTTTCTCCGCAATGCATCAAGGTTGAGACATCTTCCCTGAAAAATCTGGGTGGTGGCCTAAATTATGGCCCCACAGATATGATTGATGAGCATAGAATGATCGTCTGCTCCGGGAATTCCCCTTCTCGTATCCTGGAAGATGAAGATAAGAAGAATCCTTTTACCCTACGCCTGCAATAGAACTCCAGTCTGACTTGAGAGTCAACCCGACTAAAAGTCGTAGACGAGGCAGAGGCTTTTCAGTTGATAAGTCGTTTGCTGGTAATACTGTATACCGAATCTGGAAGAAGTACATCATTTGGCTGAACATGTTGAACAGGAAAAAAAGTTTCCCGAGGTGTAGGGAGACACTTCGCCTCTAGAGGACTCAAAGATCATTCTGAACTAACTTGTCCCTAGACGGCTCGGATTGTCTGCTAAAAAGTTTTTTCCGCGGGATGAATCGGGTTGAGAAATGAACGGTATCTACTTGATCTCAATGTTGTTTCCCTATTGCCAACTGGTAGAGCTCCTCCTTGTTGATAAATGTCACACTGGTCATATTGTCGCTCGTCAATAATACCGAGAGACCTTTTATCATCTCTGTGAATTAGAGTAATCCTAGATACACAGCCTATAGTTCCCCAGATAATTTATGTCTTTCTGTGACAATAGTCCTGAGATTTGTTCCCATTCTTGTTGAGAAGCATCTAAAAAGATTAGAAAGTCTGGAATTTGAATCTAGAGAGAATACGGCTAACAGATCCTCCTTTAGCCACCACGAGAGATCTGTTTTTACATTTCAAGGATCTTCACAAGAGTTGATGGGGAGTCTTATGTCTGCGACCATTGACTCTTAGAGCCCATTGTGTTGAGCGAAGGTGTATCTTCCCCAAGGGTACCAGTTTCTCTAGGGAGGCAGGTTGTCTCAGTATCTTCTGCCAGACATGAGCTGGAAGGAACTTCTCGAGAAAAGGTGTTGCAATCTGTCTCAATTGCTAGACTGTCTGCAGTTGGAAATACTCTGTCTTGGACCGCATCTATGTCCATGATCAAGTTGTTGACGACACTGTGGGTTTTCGGCTCCTCGTAATTTAGCCAAATTCCTGGGTTGTAGCAAAATTCGAGAAGCAGCTCTCTGTGGCAGAAAATATGAGATCTTGACTCTGCCAATAGGAGCCAGGCATCCAGGTAGTGCAGTAACCTTATTCCCTTGGCATGTGCCCACGAGGAGACTAGAGTGAATAGGTGAGTGAACACACGTGGGGTTGATGACAGGCCGAAGCACAACACCTTGAACTTGTGAGTTCTTTCTCTGAAAATTATATGCAGGTACTTCATTGATCTCGGGTGGACTGGAACTTGGATATGCATATTCTTTAGGTCTATGGTCAGCAGAAGTCGTTCTTTCTAATAGCCTGCATCACTGCTAGAGGTCACCATCTTGAACTGAGTTTGAAGGACACACTTCTTTAAATGGGAAAGGTCTATGACAGGTCTCCAAACTTCTTTGCATTTCTCCACTAAGAAGAGGTTGGTAAAGAAACCTGGTGACCTATCAAAGACCTCTATTGCTTCCTTCTCCAGAATCTGTGATATCTCTTTCTCCAAGAGCAGATCTTTTTGGGATCTCACCAAATACAATGATAGGATCATTGGAGTTCATGGAGGGCTACAGCTTGTGAGGGATGCGATATCCTGAGCAAAGAACTTTTACAGGCAAGGGATCTGCCCTGACAGTGACTTTGCAGGCTTCCCCCAACAGGTGCTAAGTCAGGGAATCTGTTGTCCCCTAACGGGTACCTAGATATCCTCAATTCCAGCGACCGGAGGGGTGGCGAAGTCGAGGGTTCCGACTGTCTTTTATACTGTTTAGTGTTGCTTGATTCTGGCAACAGATGAGGAGGAGAATCTTGTTTTAAAGGGGGAAAGCCTTGGCATTTGCAAAGAAAGAGCTGGGAATCTAGATGCTGCAACTCTTCTCAGTAAGCATGTTTGCCTGGTCACATCACATTTATCCAACGCTGATGCTACTTCTGTTAGAGGAGAAAACGAGTTGGATGATCCATGATGTTAGAATTCCTTAAGTTAGAGGAATCTCTATGAGTCGTATATGCCTTGGAAATTTTGCACTTACAGTGTCTCTCCTCTCTTTCATACATTTACTGCAGATAAAGACTGTCTGATGGAGTACAAACTCTAATGCCTTTATCTTTAACCTGACAAGATCTTCATACTGTTACCTTATATCAGAAACTGTGAGATTTTCTGATACTACTCAGTATGAGACTGCCCCTGGCCAATGTTCTAACCAGGAGCAAGCCTAAAAGACACACATAGCTACTGGCAATTTCTTTCTAGGAGAAATCTTAACTTTTGGGCCTTCGGGTGTTACTAGTAGGCCCGACTTGCTATGGGATTTTACTGAAGAATAATGTAACTCTCCCAGAGTCAAAGGGGGCAGGATACCTGATGCCCATTCACCGAACGGCACGAAGACAGTGTTGGCGTGTCATTAGCAGGTAAATGTTCTACATTTACTGGAGAGATTTCATCATGGAAGAGCAATCTCCTTGTTCTCCCTTATCTGAAATAAAAAGTTCTTCCCGAGTCTAGCCCACTCGTTGTTGGAGGGGATGGGGACCTATTAGGATTTACAAACTCTGGAGATAATAACAATTCCTATAGTGAATCGTGCTCTGGGTAGTTAAGTGCTGAAGCCAGGAGATCATAATCGCTGAGTATTCTCCATCTTACTAAGTACAATTAGAGATAACTCCTTTACAAATTCCTGTTGGATTAAATGGCCGCCATCCTTTGTTATCAGTCTCTGGGAACTCCGACAACGAAGGGTCGAATAAGGAAAATTCAGGACTTGAAGAAGTTTCTGCTTCTTGCCCTTTATGGAGGAAGAAGTAGAGGAGGAATGTTGCCTTCATTTTATGATGGCTATGGCTACTAAACTGCCATCTGGAAGATGACCATTCCCTACAAATCTCGCAAGGGGAAGTCCTGGAACACCTCGTATCTCAAAGCGCAGGACATAAAGGATAGCGATCTACCTCCTCCAGGCACATGAAAGTACCGCAAGCGCAACCTTCAAGGTCAAGGCAAATTGAGAAAACAAACGCACAGCATGGACAGCTGTCAAGCAGATGTCCATTCGTCAGAATGACCGAGAGGAAAGTGGTTATTGAGCCACAGGTTCCTGTGCTACTATCCAATGCTAATAGGAACAGAGACAGTCAGACAATGTTGCTAGACCCACAGGACTTTAATTTAGGTCTTAACAAAATGCAATAGAATAAACTCAATTGAATAGTGAGGGTTTATATTAGAGTAGGAACAAAGTAAACTTTAACCGGAATATTTTATGAAAGACAAGTTAAATCAAATTAGTTTCTTTTGTGATGAGATTACCATATTGACAGAGAAAATCAAAACTAAGTAACATCAGAGCAACACTGAAAAGGGAACGATGGTATAGAGAAATGAAAAATGTAACAAGCGGTGATTATTCAACATTATAAATTGAGATACTGTAAGAATATAATAGTCCCTTGCATTTGCAGTAACCCTTTTGGTCCTCGATGACTCCTTTTTTAGTATTATATTTTACCACCTACCCCTCCCATATTACCCGCAATTACTCCTCGAGCCCAAATTCCATTAATCAAACATGAAAGAATCTTGGAGGTTATCATCATCATCCATTATTATTATTATTATTATTATTATTATTATTATTATTATTATTATTATTATTATTATTATTGCTTTTCAGCTACAATCTTACTTAGAAAAGCAGGATGCTATAAGCCCAAGGGCTCCAACAGGGGAAAAAGATCCCAGTGAATTAAGTAAATAAGGAAATAAAAATCTACCCTAGAAGTAATGAATAATGAACACAAAATATCTTAAGCTCATTAACAACGTTAAAATAGATCTTATATATTAATAGATCTTGCATTGTCTTGGGTTAGAGTTCTCTTGCTTGACGGTATACGCGCACTATCCTATCTTTCTTGTTTATACCCAACAGATCTATTTCAACTACGTTAATAATCTTAAGAAATTTTTTGTTGTTATTCATTACTTCTTATAGCCTATACAGTTTATTTATTTCCTAATTTCCTTTTCTCACTGGCTACTTTCCATGTTGGAGCCATCGGGCTTATAGCATCCTGCTTTTCAAACTTGAGTTTATAGTTTAGCAAGTAATAATGATAGTATTAAGAGAAACATGTCAGCCAGTTCAACATAACATTCACTGCAAGTTTGAACTTTTGAAGTTCAAAGATAGGATGTTTAATGTATGGATAAAAACCTCTGTACAGTAGAACCACGGTACACCACATGATTACTTTGGAGTACGTGAAATTAGGTACACTGCATGTTGTGATTTGTCAAGAAGAGATATCATGCCATACATTGCCATGATAAGGATACAACAAACTAGCTATTATTATCAGCCTCCTAGCTAAGCTACTGTACAACCTTAGTTGGAAAAGCAGTATGCTATAAGCCCAAGGGCTCCCACAGGGAAATAAAGCCCAGTGAGGACAGGAAATTAGGAAACATGGAATAATGTTCCTGAGTGTACCCTCAAGCAAGAGAATTCTAACCTAAGACAGTGGAAGGCCATGGTACAGTACTATGGTGCACTACCCAAGACTGTGGAAGACCATGACACAGGGGATATGGCACTACCCAAGACTGTGGAGGACCATGACACAGGGGATATGGGACTACCCAAGACTGTGGAGGACCATGGCACAGGGGATATGGCACTACCCAAGACTGTGGAAGACCATGGCACAGGGGATATGGCACTACCCAAGACTGTGGAAGACCATGGCACAGGGGATATGGCACTACCCAAGCCTGTGGAAGACCATGGCACAGGGGATATGGCACTACCCAAGACTACCGAACTAGTTTGATTTTGTAGTATCCTACTCCTAGAAGGTCTGCTTACCATAGCTAAAGAGCCTCTTCTACCCTTACCAAGAGGAAAGTAGAACTTGTTTGGGTCATGTGATTCATGTGTGCCACCAGTTGTGTCCTTTTTCTCTTAAAACAAACCCGCCCCCCCCCTATTCAGCGAGTTTGTTACTCATGGGTCCTAAGAAAGGTAGTGAGTAAAGAGAAACACGAAAGAAGTGGTTTGAATAACTATAGAAGTGGAAAAAAAAAAACGAAAAAAAAAAAATATGAGCTGCATGTGCATCGCTGATGATCTGGTGGCAAACACTGCCAAACCATAATTTTAATGTTTGTGAAAAAATAAACTAATAAATGGAATTATGTTGCAAAGGGAGTGAAATATGTATCAAAACAAAGATCAGAGTCATAAAACAAAGACCAGAGTTATAAGAGTAAGTTGAAAATTTATTTGCTGATCTGGATAATTGAAAGACATGACATAATTTGCTGGAAGGTTAAAATGGGGCAAACTAACATTTTAAAACCCAAGGCAGAACGAATGATGATAGTAGTGAAATGATTAATGCTGGCCTTGGGGGAGTTTGATACATTTAAGGGGACTGATGAGGCAAAGAGAGATAGTCACTGCCAATAAAGAAGTTGACAAGGATTTTATTAGAGATTTGGAGGTTTTTATATTCATCATCATCATCATAATGAGATGGGAGAAGTACAAGAGGAAGGCCAAGGTTTGGGTGGATGGATGGAGTGAAGAAAGCTCTGGGTGATTGGAGGATAGATGTGTGAGAGGCAAGAGAACATGCTAGAAATAGGAATGAATGGCGAGCGATTGTAACGCAGTTACGGTAGGCCCTGGTGCTTCCTCCGGTCACCTTGGATGACCGCGGAGGTAGCAGCAGTAGGGGATTTAGCGTTATGAAGCTTCATCTGTGGTGGATAACAGGGGAGGGTGGGCTGTGGCACTCTAGCAGTCCCAGCCGAACTCGGTTGAGTCCCTTGTCAGGCTGGGAGGAACGTAGAGAGGATAGGTCCCCTTGTTTGTTTTATTTGTTTGATGTTGGCTACCCCTAAAAAAGGGGGAAAATGCCTTGGTATACATATGATGTATCATCATAATCATCTACGCGTACTGACGCAAAAGAACTTGGTTAGATTTCCCCAGTCGTCTCTATCTTGAGCTTTGAATTCAATACTTCTCCATTCATCCTCTCTTACTTAATGCTTCATAGTCCTCAGCCATGTAGGCCTTGGTTTTCCAACTCCTCTAGTGCCTTGTGGAGCCCCACTAAATGTTTGGGGAATGTGAAGAGCATGCTCAAACCATCTCCATCTACTCCTCACCATGATCTAATCAACATATGGCACTTGAGTAATCTCTCTTATAGTCTCATTTTTAATCTTGTCCTGCCATTCAACTCCCAATAATTGCAACAAAACAGGGCTGTTTTGGAATAAGACAAGATCTAAAACTCCAAAGAAAAGGCATTGGCACAAGCCAATCAAGGACGTGGAGGTTCAGTTCAACAACTTTGGTGATGAGACAATTCTAAATTGAGTGGTTTAATGCAGTGTTTGGGCTAAATGTGAAAAAAAAAATTGTTACAGGAGAAGCAACTGTCTCTGAAGGCTCTATCTTGAATACTGTATAGTATTGAGCCTTATGATAACGGATAGACTGTTGGAATTAACTAGGGGTCAGAACTATGAAAAATCTTGTGCAACATGAGCAAAAGAACACGTGAACCATGGTTAAAGAGGTTGATACTGTATTCGGTTCAAGAATAATATGGAATTTAATAGCCAGCAAAGTTTTGTACCAATAAGTGGAGATGAAGGTCAGGAGCTTAAGACCACAGATAACAACATCAAAATAATGGAAGAATGAAAGAATTAACATATAACATACTCCCTCATGATAGATTGATCACCAAAAATATCCCATGAGATTTTGCCTTTTTTTGCCATTAAAGAAGAAACCAACTAATTGGGCTTAACTAAAGTAGATATTATAAAAAAAAATCACACATACAATTTAAACGATTTGTTAATAGTTAATGTCAATAGATGTTGGGAAGTCACTTGCCCTTGAGCTATCTATAAACCATGATATGAGTTTTGTCACGGTTCAACTTGACTCCCCAATATTAGGAAGAATATTTGTCTCTTGGCTGGGGTATGGGCCTCGAGTCAGTGATGTTGTGGGGGATTTAGTGGATGGATAATGAAGTTCTGATAACCTGGGAGTTGCTGCAGCAGCATACGGAGAGGAAGGAAATTGAGGAATTTCCTACTTCACTCATTAAAGAAATTTGTGGAAAAAGTATGGATGTGCAAAATTCTTGTAGAAAAGTACCACTCCTTTAAAAACGTCAACATGGCAAAATAGCATTGTTTGGAATGACCAGACAATGCCGCACTTGAAGGTCGCTCCTGGATGGCAGAGGCAAGGGACAGGGCAATGGCCTAAAGAATGACCATATACTTATATGACCAGCTCCCAAACCTATTCTCCATCAAGACAGGACCAGGCCATGACTCCTGATGGATCCTTCGTTCCAAATTGCCGGGAGCTTTTCTCTGAGAGGGATCTCTTAGACTAAGAGTCATAGACCCCTACACTCAGCAGGTAGATCGACGGCCCCTCAAAAACCCCACTTCTTAAGCTCACAAGAAACTACAGAGTTTGAGCGTGTCTAGCATCCCTGTTCAACAGATCGCCAGATAGGGACATTCCCAATAGAGTACTACAACCCTTAAGGAACATCCTTCAATCGACAGGTTTTGATAAAACTCAAACCTGTTAAGCCTCAATCAAGTAAAAACCCTCAAAGAAGGTTGTCACATTATCCCTTTTGGCCCCTAACTGCACTCACTTATTAGCCTTTTACCTCAATTCTGCATCCACTTCTTTCTTCAATTTTACTGTCCAACTTCTGGACAATAAATGCCCTTGAAGACCGAGAAAAATCACTAAAATTTCATTTTTATCTAGTTTTACAGGAAGTTCTCCTTCCAAACAATACAATCTCCCTCTTTCCTTCCTTATCATTATTTTCGTAGTCTATCAACTATTCTCATCAAGGTGAAGCAAGGTTAAATTCGAATTTATTCTATCTACAGTAATTATTATCTTTTATGTTATATTTATGCATTTTAGTATTAAGTTAGCCGTCCCGTAGGAGTTATCCCTAAGGAGATAAGTCTATATCATGGAATATAAAAGTCTTACTAGTCGATAGCCAAGAGCATATTAATCACAAAAAAAAAAAACAACATTAATGTAG
>NC_090756.1:28191833-28194333 GCF_036898095.1 Palaemon carinicauda
ATATACATAGTTAGTAATTATAAATAACATAAACAACAACAACAAACACAGCCATTTCTAGTTCACTGCAGGACAAAGGGCTCGTACATGTCCTTATTCATGTTTGGGGTTTGGCCATTTCATCACCATGCAGGTCATTGCGGATTGTGATGATGGGAGACTTTTGTCTGATCACTAAGAGCAAACCTAACTAGTAAATTTGACCCTGACCAGTACAGCTTTGTTAATCATGGGAACACAAACCCTTTCACCACGTGTGTGTGTGTATGTATGTATATATATATATATATATATATACCTTCAGTTAAGAATAAGTTTTAATAGTCATCTGCTACAGAGGTACGAGAAAAAAATGAGTAAGACTTAAATTAGCAAAATAAAAAAAAAAAAAAAAAAAAAGAGCTATTTTCCTATAGAACCAAGTTCCAAAGAGCCATACACACTTCAAAATCAGTGTTGATATTAGTACAGTATATATAAAAATCATTGCAAGAAATACAGGATCCATACAGGAATAGTAATGAATAACTATAACCAAAAGCTTACCTGTATATATCTGTATACGCTTCGATGTACCAATCACATGTCCTGTAATAAAAAGAAAAAAATAATCTATGAGTACTTGTTTAAGATATAAAAAGAAAAAAAAAAATATTCTTCCCCTTTCTCCATACATACACACCTTTATACATTAATATAATCTCCCACAAGTAGGTGTGTGTGTGTGTGTGTGTGTGTGTGTGTAAATCACAGGGAAACGTGATGCTCAGATGCAAAAGAACCACAGGAAAAATTAAAAATAGGAAATATAAGATTAAGTCATGACTAGTTTCGTGATACTTCAGAGGACTGGTGTGTGTGTGTGTGTGTGTGTTTGTGTGTGTGTGTGTGCGTGTGCGTGTGAGTGTGAGTGCGTGTGTGTGTGTGTGTAATATATATGCAATCCTTCAACTAACCTACTTTGTTAAGCAACGTAAAAACATCGTTAGATAAACAAGAACATATAAAGTCCTGCTTGCCAATAGAATGCAGATGCTGTTATTGTCAAACGTACATTAAATGGTGTCGTTTGGCGAGTGAATGCAAGCAGAATAACAATGCAAGCAAAACTAGAGGGCAAGCAGTACAGCGCAGACCTCCGCCGCGGCAGCTTATTTCTCGACCTTAAAATGTATTAATTGGCGTGGATTTTTCATATACTCAAATATGCCCCAAGTTTGAAGTCTCTGTGACAACGATGAAGTCTCTGTGACAACGATGTCCAAACCTGTGGCTGATTACGTGAATTGGACATTTTGCTTGACCGTGACCTTGACCTTTGACTTTGACCTTTCAAAAGTTAATAATTTCCAGCTTTTTACATAACAGAGAGAAGGGTAAAGCACCACCTTCACCAAGCTTTACAATTTGTTTATGTTTGATGGTGTTCGCCAGACTGGGTTCGAGTACCACTCAAACTTGTTCTTTGGTCGCTGCAACCTCACCATCCTCATGGGCTAAGGATGGAGGGGGGTTGGGGGAGCCTATAGGTCTATCTGCTGAGTCATCAGCATCACTGCCTAGGCCTTCCTGGTTTTACCTTGGGTGGAGAGAGGGCTTAGCGCAGTAAGTATATATGGTCAGTCTCTAGGGCATTGTCCTGCTTGATAGGGCAATGTCACTGTCCCTTGTCACTGCCATTCATGAGTGACCTTTAAAGACTTTAAAATTCATAGCATAGAAGGTATTTGCAATTGCTAATTATCTTACAATGAACAGATTAACTTATGATAACGTCAACTTCTCCAAAAAAAAAACTAATCCTTAATCCATATATGATTCGAGAAACCAATATTATTACTGTTATTAGTATCAATTAGATTTCGCCAGAAGTCTCTATTCTGAGCTTTTAAATCAATACTTCTCCACTCATCATCATCATCACGCTTCTAAGTCCTCAGCCATATAGGCCTGGGTCTTCCAACGAGCTTTTAAATCAATACTTCTCCATTAATCATCTCCCACTTCAGGCTTCTTAGTCCTCAGCCATGTAGGCCTGGGTCTTCCAACAAGCTTCTAAATCAATACTTCTCCATTCATCATCTCCCACTTCACGCTTCATAGTCCTCAGCCATGTAGGCCTGGGTCTTAAAAGAGCTTTTAACTCAATACTTCTCCATTCATCATCTCCAACATTCACGATTCATAGTCCTCAGCCATGTAGGCCTGTGACTTCCAACTCCTCTAGTGCCTTGAGCTTTAAATCAAGATTTTTTCCATTCATCATCTCCACTTCACGCTTCATAGTCCCCAGCCATGTAGGCCTGTATCTTCCACTCTTCTAGTGCCTTGCGGAGCCCAGTTGAAAGTTTGGTGAACTGATCTCTCTTGGGGAGAGAGATATATATGAAGTATATAATGCAACTATAACATATGACCAAGGACACCTTTCTCTTTCATAATACACTCTATATTTATATCAGATGATGTTTGTTTGAATAAACAAACATGTGTGCTAACG
>NC_090756.1:28196833-28201833 GCF_036898095.1 Palaemon carinicauda
GAGAGAGAGAGAGAGAGAGAGAGAGAGAGGAAACTACACTATTTTTTCAAATTTGACTCGTTTTTAACATTGGTATTGTGTTCGCAAAAGATAAGAAAAAAGGAAGGGAGAGAGAGAGAGAGAGAGAGAGAGAGAGAGAGAGAGAGAATCTCAGCTGTTCAGTACAGTCGAAACGTCTGGCTCTTCTTCTTCTTCCCTCGAATATTTTCAGAACGCGAAAGCCCAATCATGTGACCCTCTCTCCGTTCCGGCGGCCACAGTATGACCTAGGTCAGGTAATGAATACACAGCCGACCCCTCCCCCCTCCCCCCCCTTCCCCCCCCCTTTCACCCCTCCCCCCCCCACACACACACATACAACCTGTTCTGAACAGCTGATGTCTGCTGTAGCTGCTGCTCCTGGACAGACAGCGGCTGTCCTTATACAGCTCATAGATTCTTCGATGTCTTGTCAAAACAGTTATTTTGTTTTTCCATCAGCAAGAAGACGTGAGAGGTTTTTTTTACGTATTTAAAAGAGAGAGAGAGAGAGAGAGAGAGAGAGAGAGAGAGATTTTACATATTTAAAAAATGACAGAGAGAGAGAGAGAGAGAGAGAGGAGAGAGAGAGAGAGAGAGAATGTGAATTTTACAGATAAATGATACTAGTTTTCGTGTTAAAACATAATGCGATGATGATGATAATAATATATTTTATTGAATTTTTCATTACTCTCTATATACAAATCTGAAAACTGGATTCTTTTTTTTTTATTTTCAGAAAAAAATATGAGTTTTACAGTTAAATTTCGCTTTTATAAAAAACAAACAATGATTTTTAGTTAAAATATATTAATATTATCTTAAACTGATAATAATTCTATAATCTATTGAAATGTTCACACTCTATTCATAAATTTAAAAACGCATGACTTTTCTCGCATTTTCAGAAAGGAAAAATATGAATTTTTCATCTAAAAAATATTAATCTCATCATAAAATGATACTAAACGATGATAATAACAATAATAAACTACAAATTTGATAATTTCACACACTCTCTCTATTCATAAATTTCAAAACTCATGACTTTTCTCTCATTTTCAGAAAGAAAAATTATAAATTTTGACATATAAAAAATACTACTCTCATCATAAACTGATACTACACGATGATAATAACAATAATAAACTACAAATGTGAAAATTTCACACACTCTCTATTAATAAATGTGAAATCTCATGACACCCTTACGTAACGTCCAACAGAATCCACAGACGACTGACAGTCTCTCTCCCCGAAAGCTATACCAACCCCTTTTCGACGTTGCTAACCGGCCCGGGTCCAACAGGCATACAGAGGACCTGAATTA
The DNA here is from genome assembly GCF_036898095.1 of Palaemon carinicauda. Lineage (NCBI taxonomy): Eukaryota > Metazoa > Arthropoda > Malacostraca > Decapoda > Palaemonidae > Palaemon > Palaemon carinicauda. The sequence goes on from NC_090756.1 coordinate 28,198,185, forward strand.
CCTGGGACATCTGTGACCAGCATCGCTAATTGGCTGTTATGAGCCTCAAGAGTCTCTCTTGACTATTGCTACAAGGTGTAATACGAAGGAGCTAATATGTTGAATGTTTGTATTGTCTGGATTAATACGTGTGTGTTGTTTATTTTGTCACGCTTTAAAGAAAACGGAAATAATTTCATGGTATACTCTTACAAATATACGCTTTAAAGAAAACCGAAAATTTGATTACTTAACCGAAGCACATCTTATATAGTTTTCCCAACTTTGTCTTTAGCACCTAACTTCTTTTTTTTTAAATATTAGATAAAATATTGAGTTCTATCAATTTCCATAACCTAGATTATAAAATTAATCTCGGGACATTTTATTCAATCATGTATAGGTTAGGGACAAGATAATTAGTTTTGAAAATATAATTTCGTGTAATTTATTATTATTACTTGCTAAGCTAGAATCCTAGTTGGAAAAGCATGATGCTATAAGCCCATGGGCCCCCAACAGGGGAAATAGCCCAGTGGGGAAAGGAAACAAGGAAAAATAAAATATTTTAAGAACAGTAATAACATTAAAATAAATATTTCCTATATAAATTATAACAAGTTTAACAAAACAAGAGGAATGGAAATAAGAGAGAATAGTGTGCCCAAGTGTACCCTCAAGCAAGAGAACTCTAACTTAAGACAGTGGAAGACCATGGTACAGAGGCTATGGCACTACAGAAGACTAGAGAACAATGGTTTGATTTTGGACTGTCCTTCTCCTAGAAAAGCTGCTTACATAGCTAAAGAATACATAATTCTACGTAAACCGATTTTAAAAAAATGTTGAAAAAATATACCAAAGATGACTAATGATTTCAGATAGTCAAAAATCACTTAAATATACCCTCACAAGATCTCAACTAATATGGTTCCATAAAATTTTCAATGGAAATGCCATTAATATAAGGATTAAAAAAAAGGAAAAAGGAAGCCAAAATAAAAGAGAAGAGAACGAATAAGGGGAAATAGACTTAAATAAGCATACAATTAAATGTATTGTATTAATGTTACTTATAATAAATTGTTTAAATACTTGAATCTCTCGGTGGAAATAGGTTGATATAAAGGTATCTGAAACACTTATTAAGCTAATGAAGTGATTCTACCTTTGAAAAAGTTTAAAAGACCGCTCATGAATGGCAGAGGCAAGGGGCAGTGACACTGCCCTATCAAGCAGGACATTCCCTAGAGACTGACCATATTACATATGATCAACGCTCAAGCCTCTTCTCCACCCACGCTAGGACCAAGGAGGGACAGGTAATGGCTACTGATGACTCAGCAGATAGACCTAATATAGGCTCCCCTAAACACCATATTTCTTAGCTCACAAGGAGGGTGAGGTTGCAGCGACCAAAGAAACTAACAAGTTTGAGCTAGACTCGAACCCCAGTCTGGCAATTACCAGGCAAGGATGATACCACCAGGCCACCATAAACCTAAAAATAAAGGATCTAAATTGAAGGTAGTGATAGGTGTGTCAGAATAAAATGAAAGAATGAATCCCCTATATATGGTACCTGAGCTTCAAAAACACATGCTGGCTCAATTCTTGCCTCACTCAGAAGCCCTGGACAAGTCACAGACTGTCTGTAAGTCTGTAAAGTACAGAAGGATACTCGTTATGCATATGATGCTTCACCTCCATAGCATCCTGACCTTCTTATTTACAACTTCATAGCTCTTCTTGCCAGCAAAGAACACTGCACGGCCCTAAACGAGTGAAAACATTAGCCAATCAATTCTAGCGCAGCATCCTAGCTGGCAACACACTGCATAGATAAGTCTCTCGCCTGCCAAGATAGCTCAAACAGCACTACTTTTCTTTATTATTATTATTATTATTATTATTATTATTATTATTATTATTATTATTATTATTATTAACACAGCTAAAACCCTAGTTGGAAAAGCAAGATGCTATAAGCCCAAGGGCCCCAACAGGGGAAAATAGCCCAGCGAGGAAAGGAAATAAGGAAATAAATAAATGATGAGAACAAATTAGCAATAAATCATTCGAAAAACAGTAACAACGTCAAAACAGATATGTCATATATAAATTTTATTATTATTATTATTACTATCATTACTAGCCAAGCTACAACCCTAGTTGGAAAAGCAAGATGCCATAAGCCCAAGGGCTCCAACAATGAAAAATAGCCCAGTGAGGAAAGGAAATAAGGAAATAAATAAATGATGAGAACAAATTAACAGTAAATCATTCTAAAAACAGTAACAACGTCAAAACAGATATGTCATATATAAATTTTATTATTATTATTACTATCATTACTAGTCAAGCTACAACCCTAGTTGGAAAAGCATGATGCTATAAGCCCAAGGGCTCCAACAGGGATAAAATATCCCAGCGAGGAAAGGAAATAAGGAATAAATAAATGATGAGAACAAATTAACAGTAAATCATTCTAAAAACAGTAACAACGTCAGAACAGATATGTCATATATAAATTTTATTATTATTATTATTATTATCATTATTATTACTATCATTACTAGTCAAGCTACAACCCTAGTTGGAAAAGCAAGATGCCATAAGCCCAAGGGCTCCAACAGGGATAAAATATCCCAGCGAGGAAAGGAAATAAGGAAATAAATAAATGATGAGAACAAATTAACAGTAAATCATTCTAAAAACAGTAACAACGTCAAAACAGATATGTCATATATAAATTTTATTATTATTATTATTACAATCATTACTAGTCAAGCTACAACCCTAGTTGGAAAAGCCATATGCCCAAGGGCTCCAACAATGAAAAATAGCCCAGTGAGGAAAGGAAATAAGGAAATAAATAAATGATGAGAACAAATTAACAATAAATCATTCTAAAAACAGCAACAACGTCAAAACAGATATGTCATATATAAACTTTAAAAAGCCTTGTCTTAATAAGCTTTCAAGGTAGATAGCTGCTATAAAAATACCCTCAGACTACAAACTGAACTTATGATAATTGCGAAAGCTCTTTGAGTAGCCTACATGACAATACAGACTTTAAAGTGATATGGATTATCCTAAACCAAAGGGCCAAGAAAAACACAAGATCCCTGGTAGGTATCAAGGACTCAGCATAAGTAAACAGACAAGATGAAATAGGATACCCTCAATTGGATATTCAATTATTTTGAAAAGAGGAGGATGACATTTCAAGCGGAGAACATTACACATAAGCGATTTCTACCACCACGCCGTTTCAAAAGTAACAGAATATTGATAACTAAAACCTAAAATACCAAAGGGTAACTACACTGTTATAATTTGCATAAAAAAACGGCAAATTCCAGGAAACATTTATTCCAGGATTTTTACCATTTTTAAAACAGATATATTGACGTAAAGGAGTGATATTACAGTCACCAACCCGTAAAGTATAATAACAAAGTCAGGTAAAATTACTGCCGCCTGTATTTTACTGAAATACGGCTGAGAACAGTAGATTTTTACGGAGAATTTCCGAATAAAACTACGGTTTTTTTTTTTTTTTTACTGTATTTACGCTCCTAGAAGACTAACAGTGGCCTTGCATAAACTCCAAACTCTTATAGACAAGGTCAAGTTCTTCCATGACCTTTAACCCTTAAATACT
>NC_090756.1:28211833-28214333 GCF_036898095.1 Palaemon carinicauda
TACTATGACTTGTATAAAATATTTGTGTCCTTTTTTTCGTACATCCAAAATGTCAGGTTTTCCAAGATTTCGCTCAGATTTAGAGGCGGATGATAAAGACTTTCAAATCGACATTTCTTATAGAAATGGAATTCTTAAGTCAATTATAACAGTACGTTTGGCTTAGAAATTTTTATTTTTTCATTTATTTTTTATTATATTATATATTTCTCTGAAGAGTGTGAGATAAGTTCTATTAATAGTTTAAGCTATTTTTTTTGTTTAATTTTTTTTTCATTTTATTTCTTTTGGTAGAAAATATTCAATTTTGGGAATATATAAGATTTTCTATTCATAACTTTTAGGTAATCTCTTTCCTTTTTTCCTATATTATTTTTAAGATTCAATAGATATTACTATAGTCCATTTTTTTTAGCGAGGCAGATTTACACCGACTCTCAGCGGTGCCCTTTTAGCTCGGAAAAGTTTCCTGATCGCTGATTGGTTAGAATTATCTTGTCCAACCAAACAGCGATCAGGAAACTTTTCCAAGCTAAAAGGGCACCGCTGAGAGTCTGCAAATCTGCCTCGCTAAAAAAAATTGACTATAAGTTATTTTGTTTTCAATTTGAGACTAAACTATGAATAATTAATTTATTATTCATCAATCGAATATATTTTCTGATCAGAAAATCTAATATATTTTCAACCTTTTAAATATTGATTCATAAATTTCTCGTTTCAATAAAAATCCAATTTTGAAGAATAAACATAACCCCTTGAAGGAACAGGCACACCCCCTCCCCCAAAAAGGGGGCACCCCCCACCCCCGAGGTCCCAGATCAAAGGAAACACCCTAGATTCATATTTCATAAAATTTCTCGTTTCAATAAAAATCCAATTTTGAAGAATTAACAAAATCCCTTGAAGGAATAGACACCCCTTCCCCCAAAAGGAGGGGGGGGGGGGGGCAAACCACCCCCCACCCCAGAGGACCCAGATCAAAGGAACCACCGCCTTCTCTAAAAACATCCTTCATACATTCTCGTACATCATCATACATTACTCTTCGCCACCATGATAAATTGAGACATTATTACGAATGATGATATAAAATATCCCAGAAAATAAATTTGCTTCGATTTTTGACTGGTTTTAAAATTGCCGTTTCCTGGCATGAATTTTACCCAGAATTTTTACGAAACTTGAATCATAAAAGGGCTTTGAAGACCTTATATAAATCTCTCTCTCTCTCTCTCTCTCTCTCTCTCTCTCTCTCTCTCTCACAAGAAACTAGTCAGGACTTATTCTTCTATTGCCTATTTTTATATTCCCTGCCGTTCTTTTGCATCTGAGCATTACGTTTCCCTGTGATTCTTACGCATATATGTATAAATTATATATATATATATATATATATATATGTATAATATATATATATATATATATATATGTATGTATGTATAAAATATATATATATGTATAAACTATAAATATATATGTATATATAAACATATATATATATATATATATATATATCTATCAACGACCTCGGGATCAGAGCCCCAGGCAAAATCACACAAAGACAACAGCTTCTGACCGGCCGGGAGTCGAACCCTGGTCCAGGAAACTTGTATGAACTGTGACTTAGCACTTGGCCACGAAGAAATATATATATATATATATATGCCTGTCTCTCCTAGGTCCAAGATATAGCAACAGTGACTTGAGCGCTGTATATATGATCAGTTTCCTAAGTCATTGTCCTGCACCCTGCTTTTGCCATTCACGAGTTACCTTTAAACATTTAAAGGGAGATAAAAGGCGTATAAACGAGAAATGCTATGAATGTAGTCTCTACGGTCAAACGTTGGGTCTCGGGTAACCAATTAGAACTAATGTAGTCTATGAAGTAAAAGTTAAAGGAGGCTGGAGAACAAAGTATAAGTATGAGTATAAGAAACGAAATCTAGACCTTGAGGATTTTCCATTTATAAAAACATTGATGTTCCTTTTACCAGGAGGTAAAATAAAGTAAGGTTCTTTTAAGTGTTTTTTTTTATAGTTTTTCAATGAAATTAATTTGATAAATATCAAAATAAATACTCAAATACTTCTAAGTCTATTAGGCACTGCTCTGCTAAAAACAAAAACTCAAAATTAATTACAATATTACTTTATCTGTTGTACGAATTGATGTCTTGCCGAGCTGAAGGTAAGGGATATTTCATGTTTACTTAATACATACGTATATGTATAACATATACATACATACATACACACATACACGTTCAGTTAATTGGTTTGTTAGTTCTTGCGTTAGGACTGAAGACTTTGTTCTATGCAAGACTGGAACATAAGAAGAAAATGTAATACCTAAAACAGATTGTTTGAGTGAAGATGTTGACAGAATAAGCTACACAGTATAAAATGAGAGAGAGAGAGAGAGAGAGAGAGGAGAGAGAGAGAGAGAGAGAGAGAGACCTTATATAGTCCAGCCTCTTTACGAAGAAGGAATGTC
>NC_090756.1:28216833-28226570 GCF_036898095.1 Palaemon carinicauda
TTCTAGACACGTCACATGGCAATCTACTACCTAAATAGAGATTCGTCTCGTTAGAGGGAGATTGACGAGATACGAATTCGGGAAGAAAAAAGGGGGGGAGCCGCTCCCAAGGCCTCCCAATCCCCCGATTCGTATGCGTGCCTGGCGCCAATCCTGGCGCCATCTGTATTCCTTTTGCGTAGCTTAACACTCGGTGTTTTTTCCTGTTTTTCTCGCAAATCTTGGATTTATTCAGCTTTTCATGGCTTCTCCGTCTTCGTTGGCCTCGGATAAGTTGAGTATAGTGTCTGTTATGTATAAATGTAGGCTCTTGGTAAATTTTGAGTGATTAATAGGATTAATCTTTGATACAAGAGCCGTAGCCTACCAGAGGTGTCCTGGACACTGTCACTCGCTAGGTATAAATTAGTTAGTCAGAGTGACATTCCTGTTGTTTTGCTTAATAAATTTTAGCTATTTAGCGTTACATAGGATTTCCTTTCGTGCTTAGTATTATTTGGCGAAGTATTCGCCATTCTGGCCTACGCTAGGCCATGTAGCCTAGTCGTTTGGTCCTAGTACTTAATGCATGATTTTGGTTTTTTCCGAGTGTAATTAAAAGTTTATTAAAGCTTTAGGCTATAATTTTATACAATTTAGACTGTGTGGAATATTTCCAAGATTGTATACGTGAGAGTTTCGGTGAATTAGGTAATCGATTCTCTTGGTGCCTAGGTTAATTGCTTATGGAGCCTTAGTATACTTTATTATTCTCCCCGGTTGCTTTCTTTTCTTCGGAGAAGGTATGCAATCCCTTTCCCTCTGTTTAAGCCTTGGGCTTATCCCTAAGTGGTTTTTCCGAATTTATTTTCGATAAAACTATACTAGGGTGTTACTGTACCTTCCTGTTCCAGCAAAGTCTGGTTCAAAGAGGGACAGAACAACAGAGTTTTTTAGTCTGGTCCGTGTTGTCTGGCTTGGGGCAGAGTTCCCCTCGCTGACCTAACACTTTTTAAAGGGAGCTTAGCTCCCTTAGGTCACTATCGAAGGTTTCTGTAGTATGATTCCTCCTTTGTGATCGACCAGACTAAAGTCCTGTTGCTGTTCTTGGGGAGGATAAAATCTTCCCTTGGGAATAGCAACGCCTTCCTTGCTTTGGTGCTTTGGAAGCTGGCAAGTATTGCTGGCCCTTTCCCTTAGATCTCCCTTAGGCTAAGACAGAGTTCTTGGCTGCGGGTGATCTGTCACTAAAGCAAGGTTGGCAGGACCCTTTTGTCCCTTCCCCCTCTATCTCCGTAATGGCCTTGCCATTACTGTACTGTACCCTGCCGGCCGGCAGAGCTGGCCGGCAGGGGTATTACTGTACTGTACGTCATTCTACTTCTGGACCTAGTATAGGTTGGGATGTGGAATTGACTAAGGCCATTGCCGGCCGGCTGAGATGCTGGCCGGCAAGGGCCTTATGTTTTCGAGTGCTACCCGGACCTCTCTTGGTCCCTCATCCATGCCTGCCGACAGAGCCGGACGGCATTGGTCAAGGAAGCCTGAATTAAGTTTCTCCCCTTCCTTATATGCACTCTTTCGGTTGCCGGGCTTTGGGGGTCGTGTACACTCTTATCCCGGCATCCATTCTATTTTCTTCTAGTGCTGTACCTGTCCCGGCTGCCGGCCTATGAGGCAGACAGCCGGGCAGGTGTAGTCTTCTGGTTCTTTTGCTGCCGGCTGGCATTGGTCTTGTACCTTGCCGGCCGGCTTATGTCAGTCCTTGTCTGCCGGTCACCAAGAGTGTGGCCGGCAGCTAGGTACTACCCTTGTGTAGTTACTGGCCGGCAGTCATTGCGGCCAACACTGGCTGTTGCTGGCCGGCAGTTACTGCCGACGGCACAAGCATTTGAACCAGAAGGCTGCCGCCCTAATAGCTGTTAAGTAGTATACTTTAAAGCTAATTGTGGTGTGTGCCGGCCGGCAAAGGCAGGCCGGCACACATCCTCCTATACTGTACTAGTATTCTTCTGTATAGCATATACAGTAAGAAGAAAACTATAGTAAAAGTTTAGGTACAGCACTGTATCTTCTAACACTATTGTGTTTTCTTGCACAGCCCTTTGCTGTTGCCCTCAGACAGGAAGCAGAGTCTTCCCCGTCTATTATCCAGGATTTTAAAATCATTGCCTAGGTGTGAGCTCCACCTGTTTCCTCTGGAAACCTTGCATTGGTTACTCTAGTAGAGATAAACCAATTTTGATTTTATTATCTGGAAAGCTGCAACAATGGGGTGTGAGGGAAACACAAGTGTGTGTCTTTCCTTTATGAATTGTTATGCTATACTATGCATATCCAGTGATACATAGTTCACTTGATACTCATGGAAATTTTTTCTCTTTACAGGAGGACCCTCCGAAGTGCGGAAATGTTTTCTGCAATGTCCGTAGCAGGAACCTCTGCGGACATGAGTGTTGTAGGAGACACGCAGCATGCGCTGTCTCCAAGGATGATCTCCAGTATTGGGACCCTCAGGTATGTACTGTATGCACTAACCTGATTACTGAGGCTTTTGATTCCCCTAGAACGACGGAATCAAGGGATATAGCTAGGGAAAAGCTCCGTACTTGGGTAAGGGGCTTCAAGAAGAACACCTCTGGCCCTTATCTTCCTAGTGAGAAGATGAGGGCGTATCTTTTTCCCCAGGCATCAGCTGAAGCAGTGATTCCCCAGCCTCAAGAGGAGATCCCCCAAGACCTAGTCCAGGTGGACGAGGAAGTCGCAGATGCGATGCAAGACATCCAGTTGTGTGACAGGATGTCTGATGTGGACGAAGGTTTGGAAGAAGACCTCCTGGCAGAAGGTCAGGATCAAGTTCAAACCCCGGATGTCGCAGAGGATGGGGTCGACGAGGTGTCGGCTACTCCGGTTCAGATGCGGAGCCCATCCCCTCAACATCCGCTGGTCTCCCAGTAGAACTGGGACAGGCCTCTCTTCGATTGTTGGAATGATCCAACAAATGCAGAAGGAGAATCAGGAGAAGGCGGCTGCAATGGGAACTGCGTATGCAGTCCCTAGCAGAATCACATGGGCCCCGGAAAAGGCTCAATGTGAAAGACCTTCCCATATGCTCAGACGCTAACCATGGAGGTATGCTGAGCACATGCCAATGACGACTGGTAAGATCGTCATTTCGGATAAGCTGGGTTCAGTTCTCCTAGAGGAGGTAGAATTCTGGCCCAGCAAGGCATCATATCCGGACTGCTATGTCCGGCTGAGAAAAGAACCAGCTTCAAGGGAGGAGACAGAGCCGAAAGAGGTCATTATTATGGACCATGCTAAGGCTCAAGCCCTACTTTCATCCTCGATGAAAGAGAGGGGCTTCTCGAATTCGAAGGTAGCAGCATTGAGCAAGAAGCTCCCTTCTTTTGTGTCCTCTTCTGATAGAGCCTTCCCCTTTTTACAAAAAGGGTTTGCGGCTGTCCTAAAGGCAATCGAGGCCGGCAAGCCTTGCCCCTCCCTGGAGGAGTGTAAACCCTTGTCGCTGGCTCTGCCTATGGACCACAAGGACTGGAAGGATGTCCATCTAACATTCTCAGTGGGAAAGTTGGAGGCTGATATTGCCGGACGGCAATTCGGCGAGGACCTCCCCAAGTTGTCCGAATTTCTTTTACGAAGAGAGTTCGAGACAAAAGAAAGACTGGCTGCCTCAATGTCTCATCAGACTACTCTTGAGACGATGGCAAGTGACCCTAAGGTCCATGAAATGTTCATGGTTGTGGCTAAGTCTCACCTAGCCACAGTGACGAAGGACCTTTATGGCTTCGTCAAGGCAAGGAGAGCTTGCAGGGAGTTCGTGTTCACCGGGGCTTTCGGTGAGACACGAGCCAAGGAAGTTAATATCCTCCAACATTTGGGGAAAAGACCTTTTCCCTACCGATGTGGTCAAAGAGGTTGTTGATAAGGCCGCCGTGGAGAATAGAAACCTTCTCCAGAAGTGGGGCCTGGCTATCAAAAGAAAATCTTCCCCGGATGAGGGTCCTCAACCTAAGAGGAAGAATATGAGGACTAGGCTACCGTCTCGGCCAGCCAAGCCTTATAGACAGCAACAGCAACTGCAATTGCCTTTGCCTCCAGTGCCCCAGATGGTGGCACAAACCCCGACTACTTTTCAGTGGGTACCCCAGGCTGTGCCAGGTCAGTCAACCACATTCACCCAACGTTCGAAGGACAGTCTTCTTTCCTTTCGTGCAAAGCCTAGAGGAGCAGCCAGAGGCTCGTCTAGGCGCCCCTCAAGGGGAAGGGGATTCAGAGGTGGTCGTGGTCAAGGAGGCAAGACCTCAGGACGGCAGTCCAAGTGAAAACGATACCGGTAGGAGGGAGGACTAATGAAATTTTGGGATCGCTGGACCTTCGATCCCTGGGCCCAAAGCCTACTCAAGAATGGACTGGGTTGGAGCTGGTACAGCACTCCACCCCCATGCCTTCGGTTTTTCCAACACTCCACCCCCATTTTGGAGGAGTACGTTCAAGAACTGTTGGAGAAAAATGTGATCCGAAAGGTGAAGTCCATCAAATTCCAAGGGAGGCTGTTTTGTGTTCCCAAGAAAGACTCGGAAAAGCTCAGAGTCATTCTGGACTTGTCACCACTCAACAAGTTCATAGTGAATTGCAAATTCAAGATGCTAACACTGCAACACATAAGGACCTTACTGCCCAAGAGGGCATACTCAGTCTCTATAGACTTGGTCAGACGCCTATTGGCACATCCCGATCAGCCGTCGACTCTCCCCCTACCTAGGGTTCAGGCTACAACGGAAACTGTACGCCTTCAGAGCCATGCCATTCGGGCTAAACATAGCCCCAAGGATTTTCACGAAGCTTGCGAGCGCAGCTCTCAAACAATTACGCCTAAAGGGAATTCAGGTAGTAGCCTACCTGGACGACTGGCTGGTGTGGGCAGCATCCGAGACCGAATGCTTACAAGCTTCCAGTCAGGTGATCCAGTTCCTAGAGTACCTAGGCTTCAAGATCAACAAGAAAAAGTCTCGACTTTCTCCATCCCAAAAGTTCCAGTGGCTGGGAATCCACTGGGACCTTTTGTCACACAGTTTCTCCATCCCAATGAAGAAAAGGAAGGAGATAGCGGGCTCTGTCAAGAGACTTCTAGATTCCAAATGGATATCAAGACGCGAACAGGAGAGGGTACTAGGCTCTCTCCAGTTTGCTTCAGTGACAGACCCAGTGCTAAGAGCACAGCTAAAGGATGCAACCGGAGTTTGGAGAAGGTATGCATCAAACGCGCGAAGAGACCTGAGAAGACCAGTGCCGCCTCGGCTACGTACTCTTCTCAGACCTTGGTCCCAAGCCAGACATCTAAAGAAGTCGGTTCTTCTTCAGCCACCTCCCCCGTCGATGACGATTCACTCAGACGCCTCAAAGGAGGGATGGGGAGGTCACTCTCATCGGAAAAAAGTCCAGGGGACTTGGTCCAAGCTATTCAGGACCTTTCATATAAACTTTCTAGAAGGCTATGGCAGTGCTCCTTACCTTAAAGAAAGTCTCCCCGCGTCACTCGACTCCACATAAGATTGGTGACAGACAGCGAGGTGGTTGTGAGATGCTTGAATCGACAAGGGTCGAGGTCACCACCTCTCAACCAAGTGATGTTAGCCATTTTCGATTGGCAGAAAAGAAGAAGTGGTACCTGTCGGCAGTTCACCTTCAAGGAGTCCGCAATGTGACAGCGGACGCTCTATCCAGGTTCACACCGATAGAGTCGGAATGGTCCTTAGACGCAGGATCATTTTCCTTCATTCTGAATCAAGTCCCAGAACTGCAAATAGACCTCTTTGCGACGAAAGACAACAAGAAGTTGCCCCTGTACGTGTCCCCGTACGAGGACCCCTTAGCGGAAGCAGTGGACGCAATGTCCCTCGACTGGAACAGGTGGTCCAGGATTTATCTGTTCCCTCCTCACAACCTTCTGTTGAGGGTCCTCAACAAACTGAGATCCTTCAAGGGGGGTAGCGGCAATAGTGGCCCACAAGTGGGCGAACAGTATGTGGTTCCCCTTGGCGTTGGAACTACAGATGAAGTTCGTGCCGCTACCACATCCAGTTCTGACCCAGCGAGTCCAGAAGTCGACTGTCTGCGCTTCATTACAGAAAACCCAGACCCTGCAGCTCATGATTTTTCTCGCCCCTAGCGGTGAGAAAGCGTTTCGGATTTCGAGAGCTAGCATAGACTTCCTAGAGGAATACAAGTGCAAATCGACTAGAAGGCAATATGAGTCATCTTGGAGAAAGTGGGTGGCCTATGTAAAGGCAAAGAATCCGCAGGAGATCTCAACAGACTTCTGCTTATCTTTCTTCATCCACCTCCATGGCCAAGGATTGGCAGCTAACACGATTTCAGTATGTAAATCGGCTTTGATGAGACCCATTTTATTTGCCTTCCAGATCGACCTAGGTAACGAGATCTTTAATAAAGTTCCGAAAGCCTGCGCTAGGCTCAGACCTTCAGCACCTCCAAAGCCCATTTCATGGTCTTTAGACAAAGTTCTTCATTTCGCCTCCCTGTTGAGCAATGAAGAATGTGCGTTAAAGGATTTAACGCAAAAAGTTATTTTCCTATTTGCACTCGCGTCCGGGGCCAGGGTTAGTGAGATCGTAGCCCTCTCGAGAGAGCAGGTCGTGTTCAGTTCCTGGATGGGGGGGAGCTGAACCTGTTTCCGGATCCTACGTTTCTCGCCAAGAATGAGTTACCCACCAACAGGTGGGGTCCCTGGAGAATCTGCCCTCTGAAAGAAGATGCATCTCTATGTCCAGTAGAATGCCTAAAGGTCTATCTTCGTAGAACTTCAGACTTCAAGGGTAGTCAACTATTCAGGGGAGAAACATCAGGCTCAAATTTATCTCTGAATCAACTCAGAGCGAAAATGACATATTTTATTCGCAGAGCGGATCCTGACAGTACACCCGCAGGTCACGATCCGAGGAAAGTTGCCTCATCCCTAAATTTCTTTAATTGTATGGATTTTGAACATCTCCGTTCATACACGGGCTGGAAATCTTCCAGGGTGTTCTTTCGCCACTATGCGAAGCAAGTAGAGGAACTTAAGAGATCTGTGGTAGCAGTGGGTCGTGTAGTTAACCCTACTGTTTAACTCTGCGAGGAACAGTGATCTTAATTGGGACGATTAAGTCCAGGGTGAGTGTGTAGGTACATACTGTACTACAAACTAAAATGAGGGCACCAAGTGCCCATACAGACTGTTCCTTCCTTCTAAAGGTGAACCTCGCATAAGTTCAGACATGTGTGCCAAGCGTTTCTAACGCTAATGTGATTGATTTGTAATACAGATTTTTTATGACTTGATACCTTGGTATCTCATTAAAGTGGTGTTTAATGGTTTTTCTTTCAGATAAACAAGTCCTGTTTACTATCATACTTATGCTTAAAGTTTTGGGTTATCCCCTTTTATATAAATATATATATTTGTTGTTAACCTGTCTGTTTATTATCTGTCAATAAACTTGTTCTTGAGAACCTTGCGTCTCTTTCACCTGTGTCAATTTATTGGTATAATTGAGCATTTAAATTCTATGTATCTTATCTGGGATAATTCTGATAGAATTGTTCTGTTTTGCAAGCTATGTTGCATTGGTTTATGTAAGTCCCCTAATGGGAGGACTCCGTTCCATAATGGACGAGGGCGGTTTTATTAGTTTCTTCCTATGCGGATATAAACCTTTGTCCAATACAAGTATTGTGCGGATGACTGGTCAATATATTGACGCAGTAGTTCTATACAAACTATGCTTTACCTAATATAGGGCGAGGCCACTATATAGCTTGCCTGAGATTCATACATAGATATATGTACTCTTCGAGACTTTCCAGAGTCTAGTAGGACTCTTCCCTGTAGGGGGCAGGAAGCTCTAACATAGTTTATAGTTAGTTGAAAAGATGTATAACGGTAACATCTTAGGTCTCTAGGTCTAGTCGACCGGGGAATAAATATCTCCGGGGAGTACGGCACGTTCTGAGAATCCACAGATACAGTAATGCTCTGGTACACTTCCATCAGGACGACATGGCTTGAGCCCAAAAAACGGATTTTGAGCGAAGCGAAAAATCTATTTTTGGGTGAGATAGCCATGTCGTCCTGATGGACCCGCCCTTGCCTTTCTAAGAAAGGACTGTAGGACCCCTCCCTACATACAGTATCTGTAGCACCTCGTGTACGCTACAAGGAATACAGATGGCGCCAGGATTGGCGCCAGGCACGCATACGAATCGGGGGATTGGGAGGCCTTGGAGCGGCTCCCCCCCTTTTTTCTTCCGAATTCGTATCTCGTCAATCTCCCTCTAACGAGACGAATCTCTATTTAGGTAGTAGATTGCCATGTGACGTGTCTAGAATACGTCCTCTGATATGTCGCGATATCCCTTTCACGAGGGATACTCGCTCCAGGAGTTAGAATTCTGGTACCCTTAAGGTAAATTCTCTGGGAATATCGCCGTAGTTGTAATATACCCTAGGAAGCTACCCTATAGGAACTTCCATCAGGACGACATGGCTATCTCACCCAAAAATAGATTTTTCGCTTCGCTCAAATCCGTTATATATATATATTTATATATATATATATATATATATATACACATATATATATATACACACACACACACACATATATATATATATACTGTATATACACACACACATATATATATATATATATATATAAATAGATAACCGTAACAATAACACCTGCTACTTAAAAAAATACATTAAATAACTACAGTCAGAATATTTCTGTGTGCGCATTCTCAAAAGTCTTCAGTTTTCTACGCCTACGGAGCACCTCAGGAGCTCACTGCCGGCACTAAACCCCTCCTACGTCGACGAAGAGTGGGTGAAGTAGTCTAGACCAGCAATAGCGTATTCTAGAAGTGGTGTTCTACGTTATGCCTACGTAATGGACCACAAAATGAGGTTGGGTCTCTCTCATATAAGCGAGGGATGTTCTCTCCTTCTTCAAGGGGGATTCGTCTTCCGGTTACTTTAAGAAATCTACTGAGAGAATATTTTTGGGGGTATAATTCTTCAAAAATGATCATCTTATTGGTGTTAATGAATACCATAAAACAAAAGTGAAAATATGAAGGTATTGTATCATGCTAACTTCTAGACCGTAATAAGAAAACTGCAGTTTTATATAAAAATTGACAATAATAAGAAAAGTGTAGTTTTATATAAAATTCACACTAAGAAAAGTGTAGTTTTATATAAAATTCACAATAAGAAAAGTGTAGTTTTATATAAAATTGACAATAATAAGAAAAGTTTAGTTTTATATAAAATTGGACAATAATAAGAAAAGTGTAGTTTTATATAAAATTCACAATAAGAAAAGTGTAGTTTTATATAAAAATTGACAATAATAAGAAAAGTGTAGTTTTATATAAAATTCACAATAAGAAAAGTGTAGTTTTATATAAAATTGACAATAATAAGAAAGTTTAGGTTTTATATAAAATTGACAATAATAAGAAAAGTGTAGTTTTATATAAAATTCACAATAAGAAAAGTGTAGTTTTATATAAAATTGACAATAAGAAAAGTGTAGTTTTATATAAAATTGACAATAATAAGAAAAGTTTAGTTTTATATAAAATTGACAATAATAAGAAAAGTGTAGTTTTATATAAAATTGACAATAAGAAAAGTGTAGTTTTATATAAAATTGACAATAATAAGAAAAGTG
>NC_090756.1:28227070-28232070 GCF_036898095.1 Palaemon carinicauda
ATGATATTATACTATACATACATACATACATATAAATCATTCCATTATCCTCACTCTCTTTACTCAGCTTCAACTTCCTAATCGATTCTATGGGAGAAGGTTTAAGGAGGTCACCAGTGTAATCACATACGGTAAAAATGCTTTTCTCACGTGAGAGTCTATAGGGAGAAGTATATTAAGTGACTTGATACGTTTCCTGCATATCCCTATAAGGGTTTTGAGTTCCTTGCACATCCTGTGCATGTTCGAGGTAAGAATGTGTGGGGGGAGGGAGAGAGAGAGAGAGAGAGAGAGAGAGGAGAGAGAGAGAGAGAGCATATAGTTTTTGGGAGCACTGACCTTGCAAGTTACTATGATTTTTTAATTATTTTTGAATTTTGATTTTCAGTGTTGTTAACAGAGAGAGAGAGAGAGAGGAGAGGAGAGGAGAGAGAGAGAGAGAGAGAGGTTTGGGAGCATTACCCTGTGAGTTAATATAATTTTCTATGATTCTTTTTGAATTTTGGGTTTTCAGAGAGAGAGAGAGAGAGAGAGAGAGAGAGGAGAGAGAGAGAGACTACACCCTTTTTATATATGTCAGCCTTGTAGGTTCATATATATTTTTTCAAATTTGCCTCCTTTTTTAATATTGATATTGTGTTTGCGAAAGCTGAAAAAAAGGAATACAGAGAGAGAGAGAGAGAGAGAGAGGAGAGAGAGAGAGAGAGAGATATCTCAGCTGTTCAGTACATTCGAACCGTCTGGTTCTTCTTCTTCTTCCTCGAATATTTTCAGAACGCGAAAGCCCAATCATGTGACCCTCTCTCTCTGTTCGGCGGCCACAGTATGACCTAGGTCAGGTAATGAATACACAGCCGAACCCCCCCCCCCCCTCCCCACACACATACAACCTGTTCTGAACAGCTGATGTCTGCTGTAGCTGCTGCTCCTGGACAGACAGCGGCTGTCCTTATACAGCTCATAGATTCTTCGATGTCTTGTCAAAACAGTTATTTTGTTTTTTCTATCAGCAAGGAGACGTGAGAGGTTTTTTTACGTATTTAAAAGAGAGAGAGAGAGAGGAGAGAGAGAGAGAGAGAGAGAGAGAGAGGAGGAGAGAGAGAGAGAGAGGAGAGAGAGAGTTTTACAGCTAAAATGATATTAGTTTTGGCGTTAAAACATTATGCGATGATGATGATGATAATATATTTTATTGAAATTCCTATAATTGCTATATATAAATCTGAAAACTAATAATTTCTCTTTTGTATTTTCAGAAAAAAATGCGAATTTTAGTTAAATTTCGCTTATACAAAAAAAAAAAATTAGTTAAAGATATTAATCTTATAAACTGATACTACACGATGATAATAATAATTCTATTATTTATTGAAAACTTCTCTCTCTCTCTCTCTTCTCTCTCTCTCTCTCTCTCTCTCTTTTGACTTGACTTTGACTTGACACACACACACAACACACTCTCTCTCTCTCTCTCTCTCTCTCTCTCTCTCTCTCTTCATAAATTTCAAAACTCAACTTTTCTCGTATTTTCATGAAGAAAAAATTGTGAATTTTACATCTAAAACGATTAATCTTATCATAAACTAATACTAAACGATGATAACAACAATAATAAACTACAAAATTGTTAATTTCACACACTCTCTAGTGTGAAATCTCATGACACCCTTACGTAACGTCCAACAGAATCCACAGACGACTGACAGTCTCCTCTCCCCGAAAGCTATACCAACCCCCCTTTTTCGACGTTGCTAACCGGCCCGGGTCCCAACAGGCATACAGAGGACCTGAATTACCTGGGACATCTGTGACCAGCATCGCTAATTGGGCTGTTATGAGCCTCAAGTGTCTCTCTTGACTATTGCTACAAGGTGTAATACGAAGGAGCTAATATGTTGAATTTTTGTATTGTCTGGATTAATACGATGGCGTGTGTGTTATTTATTTTTGTCACGCTTTAAAGAAAACGGAAATAATTTTATGGTATACTCTTACAAATATACGCTTTTAAAGAAAATTGAAAATTTGATTACTAAACCAAAACACATCTTATATAGTTTTCCCAACTTTGTCTTTAGCAACTAACTTTTTTTTTTCAAATATTAGACAAAATATTGAGTTCTACCAACTTCCATAACCTAGATTATAAAATTAATCTCGGGGACATTTTATTCAATCATGTATAGGTTAGGGACAAGATAATTAGTATTGAAAATATCATTTCGTGTAATTTATAATTATTACTTGCTAAGCAAGAATCCTAGTTGGAAAAGCATGATGCTATAAGCCCATGGGCCCCCAACAGGGAAAAAAGCCCAGTGAGGAAAGGAAACAAGGAAAAATAAAATATTTTAAGAACAGTAAGAATATTAAAATAAATATTTTATATATAAAATACAACCACTTTAACAAAACAAGAGGAAAGGAAATAAGATAGAATAGTGTGCCCGAGTGTACCCTCAAGCAAGAGAACTCTAACTTAAGGACAGTGGAAGACCATGGGTACAGAGGCTATGGCACTACAGAAGACTAGAGAACAATGGTTTGATTTTGGTCTGTCCTTCTCCTAGAAAAGCTGCTTACATAGCTAAAGAATACATAATTCTACGTAAACCGATTTAAAAAAAATGTTGAAAAAATATACCAAAGATGACTAATGATTTCAGATAGTCAAAAATCACTTAAATATACCCTCAGAAGATTTCAACTAATATGGTTCCATAAAATTTTCAACGGAAATGCCATTAATATAAGGATTAAAAAAAGGAAAAAGGAAGCCAAAATAAAAGAGAAGAGAACGAATAAGGGAAAATAGACTTAAATAAGCATACAATTAAATGTATTGTATTAATGTTACTTATAATAAATTGTCTAAATACTTGAATCTCTCGGGTGGAAATAGGGTATTATAAAGGTATTAGAAACACTTATTAAGCTAATGAAGTGATTCTACCTTTGAAAAAGTTTAAAAGACCGCTCATGGATGGCAGAGGCAAGGGGCAGTGACACTGCCCTATCAAGCAGGACATTCCCTAGAGATTGACCATATTACATATGATCAACGCTCAAGCCTCTTCTCCACCCACGCTAGGACCAAGGAGGGACAGGTAATGGCTACTGATGACTCAGCAGATAGACCTAATATAGGCTCCCCTAAACACCATATTTCTTAGCTCACAAGGAGGGTGAGGTTGCAGCGACCAAAGAAACTAACAAGTTTGAGCTAGACTCGAACCCCAGTCTGGCAATTACCAGGCAAGGATGATACCACCAGGCCACCATAAACCTAAAAATAAAGGATCTAAATTGAAGGTAGTGATAGGTGTGTCAGAATAAAATGAAAGAATGAATCCCCTATATATGGTACCTGAACTTCAAAAACATATGCTGGCTCAATTCTTGCCTCACTCAGAAGCCCTGGACAAGTCACAGACTGTCTGTAAGTCTGTAAAGTACAGAAGGATACTCGTTATGCATATGATGTTCCCCCTCCATGGCATCCTGACCTTCTTATCTACAACTTCATAGCTCTTCTTGCCAGCATAGAACACTGCACGGCCCCTAAACTAGTGAAAACATTAGCCAATCAATTCTAGCGCAGCATCCTAGCTGGCTCCACACTGCATAGATAAGTCTCTCGACCTTGCTAAGACAGCTCAAACAGCACTACTTTTCTTAACTATTATTATTATTATTATTATTATTATTATTATTATTATTATTATTATTATTTTTATTATTATTATTATTATTATTATTATTATTACTAGCCAAGCTACATCCCTAGTTGGAAAAGCATATTATTATTATTATCATTACTATTATTATTATTATTATTATCGTTATTATTATTATTATTATTATTATTATTATTATTATTATTATTATTATTATTAGCCAAGCTACATCCCTAGTTGGAAAAGCATATTATTATTATAATATTATTATTATTATTTTTATTATTAATTATTAATTATTATTATTATTATTACTAGCCAAGCTACAACCCTAGTTGGAAAAGCAAGATGCCATAAGCCCAAGAGCTCCAACATGGAAAAATAGCCCAGTGAGGAAAGGAAATAAGGAAATCAATAAATGATGAGAGCAAATTACCAATAAATCCTTCTAAAAACAGTAACAACGTCAAAAACAGATATGTCATATATAAATTTTATTATTATTATTATTACTATCATTACTAGCCAAGCTACAACCCTAGTTGAAAAGCCATAAGCCCAAGGGCTCCAACAATGAAAAATAGCCCAGTGAGGAAAGGAAATAAGGAAATAAATAAATGATGAGAACAAATCAACAATAAACCATTCTCAAAAGAGTAACAACGTCAAAACAGATATGTCATATATAAACTATAAAAAGACTTATGTCTTACGAAGCTTTCAAGGTAGCTAGCTGCTATAAAAATACCCTCAGACTACAAACTGAACTTATGATAATTGCGAAAGCTCTTTGAGTAGCCTACATGATAATACAGACTCTAAAGTGAGATGAGTTATCCTAAATCCAAGGCCCAAGGAAAACACAAGATCCCTGGTAGGTATCAAGGACTCAGCATAAGTAAAACAGACAAAATGAAATAGGATACCCTCAATTGGATTCTCAATTATATGGAAAAGAGGAGGGATGACATTTCAAGCAGTGAACATTACACATAAGCGAATTCTATCACCACGCAGTTTCAAAAAAACAATATGATATTGATAACTAAAGCCTAAAATACCAAGGGGTAACTTACACTGTTAAAAATTGCATTAAAAAACGGTAAAATCCTGGCAAAATTTATACCAGGATTTTTAACATTTTTAAAAACATATATTGACATAAACGAGTGATATTGCAGTCACTAACCATTAGAATATAATAACAAAGTCAGGTAAAAATTACGGTCGCCTGTATTTTACTGAAATACGGCTGAGAACAGTAGATTTTTACGGAGAATTTCCGAATAAGACTACGGTTTTTTTTTTAACTGTATTTACGCT
>NC_090756.1:28237070-28242070 GCF_036898095.1 Palaemon carinicauda
TTTTCCCAGTTCCACCTTTGGCTGCATAAAAGCAGGATTTCGTAATTAATGGTCAGTTACCTTGCGCAAGTCCTTTTGGGAAAAATACAGAAATTTAAAAATAAGAAAAAAAAATTAATATAGGTGGTTTAATTTTTGGATAGATCATGTATGTATGTGCGTATGTGTGTATGTATATATATGCAATTTGTATGCCCAGATAATTATATTACATTATATATATATATATATATATATAAAAGTATAAATATATACAACATATATATATGTGTACACAAATATGTAATTACACATTATATAATACAAATATATAAATAAGCATACATATATATAAATATATATATATATATATATATATATATACACACATATACATATTTATATATATAAATTTCTACCTTCTACTTGGGATCAAACTCTATATATATATATATATATTTGTATATATATATATATATATGTATGTATATACAGTATATATGTATGTATATATATATATATATATATATAAATATGTAGTTTACGCATACATCGCGAAATATAAACTAAAATAAAAAGTCACATCACCAAGAAATAAAAATGAAAAATTTTCAGTGTCATCCTAAATCCAAAGTAAAAGCAGCTTAATATCACTAACAGCAGATGACCCCATGTGAAGAAAATTCTAGTGATTGAAAAAAGGGGCTAATTTGAACTTCCAGACCCATTTCCAGATCTCAATCATGTTTGCAACTAAATATTTCGTGCATTTTTGAACATTTTGATGTGTATTATTATTATCATTATTATTATTGTTATTATTATTATTATTATTATTATTATTATTATTATTATTATTATTATTATTATTATTATTATTAGTTAAGCTGCAATCGAAGTTGGAAAAGTAGGATGCTATAAGCCCAAGGAATCCAACAGGGAAAATACCCCAGTGAGGAAAGGAAACAAATACACAACAACAAAAGTTTAAGAACAATAACATTAAAATATATCTTTCATATATAAACTATAAAAATTTCAAAATAACAAGATAAAGAGAAATAAGACAGAGGAGCTTGCCCGAGTGTACCCTCAAGCAAGAGAACTCTAACCCAAGACAGTGGAAGACCATGGTACAGAGGTTATATCACTACCCAAGACTAGAGAACAATGGTTTGATATTTTGGAGTGTCCTTCTCCTAGAAGAGCTGCTTACCATAGCTAAAGAGTCTTTTCTACCCTTACCAAGAGGAAAGTAGCAACTGAATATATTTTATTGTAATATGAATTTAAATTGCCAACTTTACTTAAATAATAATAATAATAATAATAATAATAATAATAATAATAATAATAATAATAATAATAATAATAATTAACAATAATAACACAAAATATGAGGAATTAAATATCTTATAACAAAAGCATTAAATGCGCGAAAAAACATCAGATTTATATAAAATAAATTTGTGAAAAAACTAAATTAGTAAATACGTGAATAGAATAATAGTCAGTAAATACGTGAAAATACTAATAGATTCATATAAGTTCATACGTGGAAATAACAGCAATTCGACATTTGAGAATACGTGGAAATGATAATAAATAGACGCTAGATAATACGTGGAAATAAAATAGATTGAATTTACTGAATACGCAAAAAGGTACGTCAGTTTATATAAGCAAATACGTGAAAATAACAGCAAAAGAGAAGTCTTGAAATACGTGAATATAACAGAAAATTGGCGTCAGTAGATACGTGAATATAACAGAAAATTGGCGTCGATAAATACGTGAAAATAACAACAAATGGACGTCAGTAAATACGTGAAAATAACAGCAAATACATGGCATGGAATACGTGAAAATAACAGTAAACACACGTCATGGAATACGTGAAAATAACAGCAAACGAACGTCAGTAGATACGTGAAAAATAACAGCAAATACACGGCAGTAAATACGTGAAAATAACAACAAAAGGACGTTAGTAAATACGTGAAAATAACAGCAAATGGACGTCAGTAAATATGTGAAAATAACAGTAAAAACACGTCATGGAATACGTGAAAATAACAGCAAACGAACGTCAGTAAATACGTGAAAATAACAGCAAATACACGGCAGTAAATACGTGAAAATAACAACAAAAGGACGTTAGTAAATACGTGAAAATAACAGCAAATTGGCGTCATTAAGTACGTGAAAATAACAATAAATGGACATCAGTGAATACGTGAAAATAACAAAAAATGGACGTCAGTAAATACGTGAAAATAACAGCAAATAAAGGTCAGTAGATACGTGAAAATAACCGTAAAAACACGTCAGTAAAAACGTGAAAATAACAGCAAATGGACGTCAGTAAATTCGTGAAAATAACAGCAAAGAAACGTCTTGGATTACGTGAAAATAACAGCAAAAGGACGTCAGTAAATACGTGAAAATAACAGCCAATGGACTTTAAATACGTGAAAATATTAGCCAATGGACTTTAAATACGTGAAAATAACAGCCAATGGACTTTAAATACGTGAAAATAACAGCCAATGGACTTTAAATACGTGAAAATAACAGACAACAGACTGTCATGATTGGCAAAAATTACATGCCCGAATAACATTCAAAATTACAGAGAGAGAGAGAGAGAGAGAGAGAGAGAGAGAGAGAGAGAGAGAGAGATTGGAACATCAAAACAAATCCATCATAGTAAACATCTAGAATTAAACCTGAATAACAATGGCAGGATTGTTTACAGCATTGACCCAATCCCATTCAGGTCAGCCCTACTAATCAACCCCCAAAAAGGGAGGTCATGGTAAACCAGGTCACTTGTATAAAGGAGAAAACTCCAGCATTTGATATTCACGGATGGTCCCATCTTCACAACAGGTTACTCACAGGCCTTCTTGCACCTGGATGGGTGGAGTGACAGGCTTTGCCTTCGATATTGATGTTGTTACTGTTATTGTTGTAGTCGTAGCTGTTGGTATTAGCTAAGCTCCAATCCTCGTTGGAAAAGCAGGATGCTACAAGCATAAGGGATCCAAAGGGGTAAAAATAGCCCAGTGAGGAAAGGGAATAATTTGACAAACTAATTGAGAAGTCATGAATACAGGCTATAAACAATATTATTATTATTATTATTATCATTATTATTATTACTAGGTAAAATACAACCCTAGTTGGAAAAAGCGGGATGCTATAAGCCCAAGAACACCAAAAGGGGAAAAATAGCCCAGGGAAAAAAGGAAATAATAAACTATATGAAAATTCATAAAGAATGTAAACAATATTGATATCATCATCATCATTATTATTATTATTATTATTATTATTATTATTACTTGGTAAGCTACAACCCTAGCTGGAAAAGCATGATGCTATAAGCTTAAGGGCTCCAAAAGGGGAAAAATAGCCCAGTGAGAATAGGAAATAAGTTAATAAACTATATGAAAATTCATAAAGAATTTAAACATTATTATTATTATTATTATTATTATTATTATTATTATTATTACTAGGTAAAATACAACCCTAGTTGGAAAAGCAGGATGCTATAAGCATAAGGGTTCCAAAAGTGGAAAAAAAGCCCAGTGAGGAAAGGAAATAAGTTAACAAATAAACTATACGAGAAGGCATGAATAAAGAATATAAACAATATTATTATTATTATTATTATTATTTATTATTATGAAAGTTTGATTTTATGCAGTGAGTTCACTGGCCTTTTTAAAAGTACTATGACTTGCATAAAATATTCGTGTCCCTTTTTCATACATCCAAAATATCAGCTTTTATGAAATTTCTCTCAGATTTAGAGGCGGATGATAAAGACTTTCAAATCGATATTTCTTATTGAAATGGAATTCTCAAGTCACTTATAACAGTACGTTTAGCTTAGAAATTTTTATTTTTTTTTAAATTTTTTTATATTATATATTTCTCTGAAGAGTGTGAGATAAGTTCTATTAATAGTTTAAGCTATTTTTTTGTTTAAATTTTTTTTCTTCATTTTATTACTTTTGGTAGAAAATATTCAATTTTGGGATTATATATGATTTTCTATTCATAATTTTTAGGTTATCACTTTCATTTTTTCATATATTTTTCAATTTTCTATTCATAATTTTTAGGTCATCTCTTTCCTTTTTTCATATATTATTCAATCTTCTATTCATAATTTTTAGGTCATCTCTTTCCTTTTTTCATATATCATTTACAAGATTCAATAAATTTTCTACCAATTTATTCTTTTACAATTTTAGACGAAACTATGAATAATTAATTTATTATTCATCAATCGAATATATTTTCTGACCAGAAAATCTAATATATTTTCAACCTTTTAAATATTGATTCATATTTCATCAAATTTCTCGTTTCAATAAAAATCCAATTTTGAAGAATTAACTAAACCCCTTTGAGGAATAGACACCCCCTCCCCCAAAAAGGGGGCACCCCCCCACCCCAGAGGACCCAGATCAAAGGAAACACCGCCTTGTCTAAAAACAGCCTTCATACATTCTCGTACATCCTCATACATTACTCTTCGCCACCATGATAAATTGCGACATTATTACGAATGATGATAATATAAAATATCCCAGAAAATAAATTTGCTTCGATTTTTGACTGATTTTAAAAATGATGTTTCCTGGCACGAATTTTTCCCCGAATTTTTACGAGACTTAAATCATAAAAGGGCTTTTAAGACTTTATATATAGCTCTCTCTCTCTCTCTCTCTCTCTCTCTCTCTCTCTCATCACAAGAAACTAGTCAGGACTTAATCTTATATATTTGGTGGTTCCTTTTTCCCTGTGTGTTTTTCTTTTTCATCTGAGCTTCACGTTTCCCTGTGGATTTTTACGCATATTATATATATATATATATATAGTATATATATATATATATATATATATATATATATATATATATATATATTATATATATATATATATATATATACACATATATCTACATATATATATATATATATATACGTATATATATATATATA
>NC_090756.1:28247070-28254570 GCF_036898095.1 Palaemon carinicauda
ATTGACAATAATAAGAAAAGTGTAGTTTTACATAAAATTGACAATAATAAGAAAAGTTTAGTTTTATATAAAATTGACAATACTAAGAAAAGTGTAGTTTTTTATAAAAATGACAATACTAAGAAAAGTGTAGTTTTATATAAAATTGACAATAATAAGAAAAGTGTAGTTTTATATAAAATTGACAATAATAAGAAAAGTGTAGTTTTATATAAAATTGACAATAATAAGAAAAGTTTAGTTTTATATAAAATTGACAATAATAAGAAAAGTGTAGTTTTATATAAAATTGACAATAATAAGAAAAGTGTAGTTTTATATAAAATTCACAATAAGAAAAGTGTAGTTTTATATAAAATTCACAATAATAAGAAAAGTGTAGTTTTATATAAAATTGACAATAATAAGAAAAGTGTAGTTTTATATAAAATTGACAATAATAAGAAAAGTTTAGTTTTATATAAAATTGACAATAATAAGAAAAGTTTAGTTTTATATAAAATTGAC
Source organism: Palaemon carinicauda (assembly GCF_036898095.1). Taxonomy (NCBI): domain Eukaryota; kingdom Metazoa; phylum Arthropoda; class Malacostraca; order Decapoda; family Palaemonidae; genus Palaemon; species Palaemon carinicauda. The sequence continues at coordinate 28,247,578 of NC_090756.1, forward strand.
AATAATAAGAAAAGTTTAGTTTTATATAAAATTGACAATAATAAGAAAAGTTTAGTTTTATATAAAATTGACAATAATAAGAAAAGTGTAGTTTTATATAAAATTGACAATAATAAGAAAAGTTTAGTTTTATATAAAATTGACAATAATAAGAAAAGTGTAGTTTTATATAAAATTCACAATAAGAAAAGTGTAGTTTTATATAAAATTCACAATAATAAGAAAAGTGTAGTTTTATATAAAATTGACAATAATAAGAAAAGTGTAGTTTTATATAAAATTCACAATAAGAAAAGTGTAGTTTTATATAAAATTGGCAATAATAAGAAAAGTGTAGTTTTATATAAAATTGACAATAATAAGAAAAGTGTAGTTTTACATAAAATTGACAATAATAAGAAAAGTTTAGTTTTATATAAAATTGACAATACTAAGAAAAGTGTAGTTTTTTATAAAAATGACAATACTAAGAAAAGTGTAGTTTTATATAAAATTGACAATAATAAGAAAAGTGTAGTTTTATATAAAATTGACAATAATAAGAAAAGTGTAGTTATATATAAAATTGACAATAATAAGAAAAGTGTAGTTTTACATAAAATTGACAATAATAAGAAAAGTTTAGTTTTATATAAAATTGACAATACTAAGAAAAGTGTAGTTTTATATAAAATTAACAATAAGAAGAAAACAGTAGCTTTATATAAAATTGACAATAATAAGAAAAGTGTAGTTTTATATAAAATTGACTCTAATAAGAAAAGTGTAGTTTTATATAAAATTAACAATAAGAAGAAAACAGTAGCTTTATATAAAATTGACAATAATAAGAAAAGTGTAGTTTTATATAAAATTGACAATAATAAGAAAAGTGTAGTTTTATATAAAATTGACAATAATAAGAAAAGTGTAGTTTTATATAAAATTGACAATAATAAGAAAAGTAGTTTTATATAAAATTGACAATAATAAGAAAAGTGTAGTTTTATATAAAATTGACAATAAGAAGAAAACAGTAGCTTTATATAAAATTGACAATAATAAGAAAAGTGTAGTTTTATATAAAATTCACAATAAGAAAAGTGTAGTTTTATATAAAATTGGCAATAATAAGATAAGTGTAGTTTTATATAAAATTGATAATAATAAGAAAAGTGTAGTTTTATATAAAATTGACAATAAGAAGAAAACAGTAGCTTTATATAAAATTGACAATAATAAGAAAAGTGTAGTTTTATATAAAATTGACAATAATAAGAAAAGTGTAGTTTTATATAAAATTGACAATAATAAGAAAAGTGTAGTTTTATATAAAATTGACAATAATAAGACAAGTGTAGTTTTATATAAAATTGACAATAATAAGAAAAGTGTAGTTTTATATAAAATTGACAATAATAAGAAAAGTAGTTTTATATAAAATTGACAATAATAAGAAAAGTAGTTTTATATAAAATTGACAATAATAAGAAAAGTTTAGTTTTATATAAAATTGACAATAATAAGAAAAGTTTAGTTTTATATAAAATTGACAATAATAAGAAAACTGTAGCTTTATATAATTAAATTAACCATAATAAGAAAAGTGTAGTTTTATATAAATAAAATCGTGATTAGGCCACACTTGACATTACGCTTCTTATCAGCTTGACAGAAAAAATACGTTTTAAGAGTTATTTTCTTTGAGAAATTTATTGAGCTGTTAAAGAGAATTGATAAAAGAGAATTTCTTTGATAAAAAGATATTGTTCAGAATTTTTCCATATATTTTTGAACAGCCTTTGCTGATAAATTGATCTAGAAATTTAAAATTTTTTCTTCGCCATGAATCTATTAAGATTTATTTTTATTGAAATATCTTTAAGAACTGCAAAAAAAAAAATTCTTATTTTGATATTTCTCAAAAATTCAATAAAAAAAACTATTTCGCTTTACTTTTATATCAAGGTATTTTATTCACGTCCCCAAAATTTTTTTTATAATAATTACATAGGATCCTAGAAGCGTCAAGCTGAAAGACAAATGTATTTAGGCGTAACTTACCAACAATAGATTATATTGTGAATAGAACTTTAGAAGAATAATTTTTTTGATGAACGGGTTCACACGATCTCGACTTAAAATTATTTAGTTTTTTATCTTATTCATTTTACTATTTTATCAAATTTATTATTTCCTTTAATAATTTATATATTACTCTTTACACTCTTGGCTCAATTTCTTATAAGGGTCTCCTAAGATTGGTAAAAGTACGGCTTTTATAACTAAAAGTAACTGAAAATTCTACCTCCAATAGAAGGAAAATCTCTCTCTCTCTCTCTCTCTCTCTCTCTCTCTCTCTCTCTCTCTCTCTCTCTCTCTCTCTCTCCCTCCTACAAGCGAGTATTTTAAATGACACTGGTATCTGTCACAGCACAAAACCGAAGATTTCATGTCTTCGAAGAATCTCAAATTCCTTCCACTGGATTTTCAACACAATCTTTGTTTTTCAGGGACTCCGCAAGATGTCAGCTCGGTCGCAGAAAATAGTCATCATCTTAGGGTGCAATCTCTCTCTCTCTCTCTCTCTCTCTCTCTCTCTCTCTCTCTCTCTCTCTCTCTCTCTCTCTCTCTCTCTCTCTGACCAGCTACTTTACCTCTACCTTTCCCCACTCTCTCTCTTGCGCTGTTTCACCACATGTCTTAACCACCCACGAGCTCTCCCTCAAGTAATTATTGACTGACAGTAGTACTTATATTAAGAAAAAGTTATAGTTTTCTCTCACTCAGAAATGTCTGGGATTCAAATTCAAATATGCCTTAAATATTTAGATATTAAAGAGATACAAAGTAATCATAATGTTGTATGATTTATCTATTATTATTAACCAAAACAAACAAATTAAACGATGCATCTCAACACCTACTGCAACTCTGGAAACTGGTTGACCCTCGAGTTGCCGATTCCCAAGCGAGGATGAAATATGCAGAGGTAGCCTAGTGGTACATCACAGACTCGTAATTGCTGGGTCACAAGTTTGTCCCTCGCTCAAGGCTCAATATTTTCATTAGGGAACGAAAATCTACTGTCCTTTTGAGCTTATGGATAGAGGACTGTTGAAAGAAATTGACCTCAAAGTTTAAAAATTTGCATTAAAACACGGTAAAAATCCTGGAATAAATGTTGCCAGGCATTTACGGTTTTAAAAACGGATATATTGACGTAAAGGAGTGATATTACGGTCACGAACCCGTTAAAGACAATAACAAAGTAGGGTAAAAGTACGGTCGCCTGTATTTTACTGAAATACGGCTGAGAGCATTATATTTTTACGGAGAATTTCGGATTAAAATTACCGTTTTTTTCTGAACATTTAGTTAGGTGATATTTCTAGAAAAAGCTAGAAATTTTACCCTTTTTTAATTAAACTACTTAAAAAATATTTGACCTTTAAACAAACTATAAATTTGACCTCTCATCAAGTTATAAAATTTGACCTATTTGCTTCTGAGACATCAAGGGAAAAATAATATTTGACCTTTAAACAAACTATAAATTTGACCTCTAATCAAGTTATAAAATTTGACCTATTGGCTTCTGAGACATTTGACCATTAAACAAGTTATGATTTTGATCTCTGATCAAGTTATAAAATTTGACCTATTTGCTTCCGAGACAACAGGGGAAAAATAATATTTGACACAAGCTATAATTTTGACCTCTAATCAAGTTTTAAAATTTGACCTATTTGCTGCTGAGACATCAGGAGAAAAATAATATTTGACCTTTAAACAAGCTATAATTTTGACCTCTAATCAAGTTACAAAATTTGACCTATTGGCTTCTGAGACAACAGGGGAAACATAATATTTGACACAAGCTATAATTTTGACCTCTAATCAAGTTATATAATTTGACCTATTGGCTTCTGAGACAACAGGGGAAAAATAATATTTGACACAAGCTATAATTTTGACCTCTAATCAAGTTTTAAAATTTGACCTATTTGCTCCTGAAACATCAAGGGAAAAATAATATTTGACCTTTAAACAAGCTATAATTTTGACCTCTGATCAAGTTATAAAATTTGACCTACTGGCGTCTGTGCCATCATTGTGTTGACTAACTCTCAGGTCACGAGAAACTTACCTCGTTACGCCCAAAAATTTCTACTTCAATTATTCAGGAAAACTTATAAACCTTTTACATCCAGACACTTTTCAAAGCATCGTGCATCTATCATACTGTCAAACATGTCATTGCAAACATATCATTATCGTAAATACGTGTCATTATGATAATGAAACAATTGGTCACAAAAGAGCTTACTATCTCTCTATTTGTATGAAAGCTCCCAGAATATTGGGAGTGAAATGGCAGGACAGGATTAGAAACGAAACTGTAGGAGAGATTACTCGAATGCCATATGTGAATGTGATCAGGGTGAGGGGTAGAGGGAGATGGTTTGGGCATGCTCTTCGCACTCACCAGGAGCGATTATAGTCAATTCTTTTTAGTGAGGCAGATTTGCACAGACTCGCAGGAGTGCCCTTTTAGCTCGGAAAAAGTTTTCTGATCGCTGATTGGTTGGACAAGATAATTCTAACCAATCAGATAGCAGGATACTTTTCCGAGCTAAGAGGGCACTGCTGCGAGTCTGTGCAAATGCGCCTCAGTAAGAAAAATTGAGTATAGTTCACCAAACTTTCAACTGAGGTCTATTATTATTATTATTATTATTATTATTATTATTATTATTATTATTATTATTATTATTACTTGCTAAGCTACAACCCTAGTTGGAAAAAATGATGCTATAAGCCCAGGGGCCCCAACAGGGAAAATAGCCCCGAGAGGAGGGAACCAAGGAAAATAGAATATATTGAAGAACAAGGCAATAGAAGACAAGGAAAAATAGAATATTTTAAGAACAAGGCACTATAAGAGTTGTAAGCCCCGGGCCTACGTGACTGAGGACTATAAAAAAAGAGAGAATATTTTAAGAACAAGGCACTAGAAGAGTTGGAAGACCCAGGCCTACATGACTGAGGACTATGAAATGTGAAGTGGGAAATGATGAATGAAGAAGTAGTGATTTAAAACATCAAGATAAGAGACGACTAGCGAAATCTAACCAAGGACATTTACGTCAATAGGCGTAGGAGGTGATGATGATGATTATGAAAAGATGCCAAAACCACATTGGTTTTTGGGGATATTTTCGCCCACTGTCATATGGATCAATCTTCGGGATTGTTTACATTTCGTCAGCTGTTTTTTCGGTGGGACCAGTTTCTCTTAATTAGTATCACGGTGGTCAAGGGGGGCAATTCCAGACCGCGATCTGGAAAGCTTTCGTAAACACCCGAGATGCTTTTCACTGATACGAACTGTCCGTTGACACGCAATCTCGGTAATGAGAGAGAGAGAGAGAGAGAGAGAGAGAGAGAGAGAGAGAGAGAGAGAGAGAGAGAGGTTTACATTTCCCTGCTACGTGAAATGCGTGGGGATGCCAGAATCAATATTTCGAGACTTGCTTCAAAAATAGTCATAGAACATACGATGCAAACATTTTTGAGAGAGAGAGAGAGAGAGAGAGAGAGAGAGAGAGAGAGAGAGAGAGAGAGAGAGAGAGATTTTAGGTTTCCCTGCTATGTGAAATGCGTGAAGATGGCAGAATCAATGTTTCGAGACTTGCTTCAAAAATATTCACAGAATATAAGATACGAATTTTTTTTTACATCATCTTCATTATCATCTCCTCCTACGCCTATTGACGCAAAGGGCCTCGGTTAGATTTCGCCAGTCGTCTCTATCTTGAGCTTTTAATTGAATACTTCTCCATTCATCATCTACTTCGCGCTTCATAGTCCTCAGCCATGTAGGTCTGGGGCTTCCAACTCTTCTAGTGCCTTGTGGAGCACATTTAGACATTTGGTGAACTTATCTCTCTTGGAGAGTGCGAAGATCAAATTAATACTTTTAAATCAATACTTCTCCATTCCTCATCTCCCACTTCACGCTTCATAGTCCTCAGCTATGTAGGCCTGGGTCTTCCAAATCTTCTAGTGCCTCTCTTGGGGAGTGCGAAGGGCATGTCCAAACCATCTCTATCTACCCCTCATTATAATCTCATCCACATATGGCACTCGAGTAATCTCTCTTATCGTTTCCTTTCTAATCCTGTCCAGCCATTTCACTCCCAATATCCTTCCGAGGGCTTTGTTCTCAAATCTACTAAATCTATTGGATACACACACACACACACGCACAAACACAGCTTCCCATCACAAACAAACACACTAACCAACAACACAATTACTCATTAAGACGGTCAATTGATATTCTTAAAGTAAATATGATGCAAAAACAACAAACTCCTCTACATGGCTGTGTAACTGTGTTTGTGTGCGTTTGTGTGTGTGTGTGAGTGTTTGTGCGTGAGACGAATCCTAAGCAGGATTAGATAAGTGTCCTTTTACATTCCTTAATCCTTATAGGAGGAGAATTACAATTGCAGCCTTGTTACGGATATTCAACCGTGTCATTTTCTATATCTTCGTTTTCACCATTGGGAAGAACAGATATCGTAGTAAGATATTGGACTAGGATATTGTTAGAAGATATTACAATAAGATATTGTAATGAGATATTGCAATTGGATATTGTAATAGGAAACTGCAATGAGATATTGTAATAAAATATTGTAACATGGTATCGTAATTAGATATTACAATAAGATATTGTAATAGGAAATTGTAATAAGATATTTTAATAAGATATTATAACACGATATCGTAGTGAGATATTACTATAAGATATTGTAATATGTAGTTAGAATAAGGTATTGTATTGATATTGTAAGATGATATCGTAATGAGATATTGCAATAAGATATTGTATTAGAAAATTGTAAAAAGATATTGCATCAAGATATTCTAGAGGTAATAAGGTATTACAAGATATTTTTTAGTTTGTTTAGGAGATATTTACTTTAATTGTGTTATTCTTCT